>NW_020271726.1:733234-957948 GCF_003268045.1 Sipha flava
TATTATTATTATTATTATTATTATTATTATTATTATTATTATTATTATTATTATTACCATTACCGTTATTCGCATAATGGTGTGGAAATGTGGGCGCGCGCGAAAAGGCGATCAATCGTAATTAAAAACATCGTGAACTCGATTAACTTGAACGTTAATTTTTTAACTTCGCAATAAAATTGTAACATGATGAACAAGATAATAATACAGTCTTGTGCAATCCAATCGTGTTGCTCAGTAATCTGATTAAATCCGCGCACCGTCTTAACTATAACAAATTACCAAATCGTCATTTGCGCCGAAACGAATAATTAGTGCTCCGGAAAGTTGCGTTGCGATAGACCACAATCACTAACGACACGCTTTCGCGATTCGTACCTAACAATATTGTGTACACCGCCACCGTGCAGTTCGATTTTTTTTTTCATTTTACGATATTTTTCACCTTTCAACCATCGTCGGAAAAACGCTACACCGCACGCGGATACATGCACATTGTTGTGTATTGCGTAACACTTGAAAATGAAATCATCCCCGCCGGGCAGAGCAACGGGGGAGAGGGAAGCAATTGCCTCGTGGTAGAAAATTCTATGATATTTGACAGGGTGGCAAATTTTTTTAACATAAAATAAAAAATTTATAACTATAATTTTTCTTGTACAACTGTATAACTATAATCTTATATATTAAAACAATGTATGAAAACTAAAGTTAGTCCTTTTTATTATGCAAATAAATTATCTATTGAGAATTTTTGCATGGTTAACATGAGGTATACAAGTAAATATTATTTCGTTCATAAATAATACCACGAAAAAGCCGCAGTTTACTACCGCTGCATGTTACAAGGTGATTAGAGTTAAGAACTTGTTATACCTCATTATATTTTGTGACATTTGGTATTTTTTTAAATATATATGTGAGGTAAAATTAATAATTATAAAATTTAAATATAAATAATAATGTGGTATTAAAAATATACTTCATATAGATATTAGTAATTTGTAAATTTATTGCTCTTGCACTTCTATCCTATTTGTTAATACGTTACTGACTGTAATTAACAATGTGGTGTATACAATTTTGAATTTTAATTTTCCCCGTGGTGGCTACACAGCTTAACGCGGCACTGCCGCGATGATACACGCGATGGATAACGGTCTCAACTCTAAAGCTATGGTTTCCTAGAAAAGCGGTGCCGTTTTCTAGCGGCCGTCGGATGAAGGATAGATAGAACGGTCCTACTTACGGTGACAAAGCTGTGGTCTCCTTGAAAGTGTTGCGACCGTATTCGATCGTAGTCACTCAGTACTCACTCGAGTGATGTGTTTTGCACTGATGGAGAATGAAAGATTTGGATATAGCTTTATTAAGTATATTTAAGATTCATCTGAAGACGAAAAAAATCGTTTGGAAGAGAATGTGATAAAACCATAGCTCAAAGGAATAGGCATAACGTAGTATAGTAGTAATAACACGATTTCGGTCTTTGTATCTCATCACTCACGTAGTGAGCGTAAAATATACTTTATACGAAATCTCGAATAGATCTAATTAGTCGTTAGATGGCCCATATCGAGTAATTAGTAATTAGGCCCCTTAAATTGGTAGGCGAGTGGACAATCTGTTGATACTTGATTGTCAATTTTCAAACATAACAATAATCAACACTCATATTACGTTGTTCATATTTATGCGAACACAGCGATAGTTCTTTTTATTTTTTATTTTTACAAGTTAGAATAGTTTTGTTTTAAAGTTTATTCCTATTAATATTTATATTATTAATCGCCGAGTCGTACGATGTTATGGGCGCGCGCGCGCTTGTTGAATGTATTATAATATTGCGTACCAGGTAGGTGTATATAAATACGTGTACATAATGATTGGAATAAAAACAATTTTGCAGTTCACCTCGCGGCGATACATCGTCGATCTAACAACCGACTTCTCGTGTTACGCGCGTATAATGCGATTATATTGTGTGCAAGTAAAATTAAATGTATCTTACACGGTGCAACAACTACGAAAGAAAAAAAAAAAAGAGTGGAATACCGCATGATCACGGTCTCGATTACCTTAACCCATATCATAAGCATGTATTTGCTCTCCGCCCCAGCGCGCACAAAATTATTCAATTATTCGCTGCCGCGCGTGTACGCTATGAAAAAAACATATCACTTGAATTACTCACAAATATTATTATAATAATAACAATAAAATCGTCGGACGCGTTACCCCCGGGGACCCGATGGTTATATCCGGTCACGTATGGCCCAACAGGTTACAAATATTACATCGGCGCGAAAAAAAAAATCGACGGGAACTTCGCGAACGAAGCGCGGAACGTCGTGTTTTATCGCACCCGTTCGACGGGCGTTCACTCGAGGATCGAGGATCCAGGTGAACCGAATCAGTCTCGAACGATTTATTAGAAAAAATTCTACGTTTTATTTGTTCGACCGCTCATCCCGCGCATAAGCGTCCGGGTCGCGGTGACTCGATCCTCACCGTTACCACGTGTGCATGTGTTTCGCACACTCATTCTTAACGAGATCGAAACTGCGTACGAAAATTCGACAAGGATTCAAATAGTCCTTCGTCGAGTGCCGGACGGGAAAAATAACACGTGTACGTCCTTTTGACAATCGTTTTTACGGGTCGGATAAATATATTAAGATTCTTGCATTTACGCTCGGTCCCCGATCCCCGAAACACGACGGGCACCCCGGACGCTAGGTTTTGTCAAACGAATCGCGAACCGGTTGGACCGTTCGTTTCGACATTTGCATCGGTTCGACCGATGCTCGGCTCAGCCCTCTCGGAGATTCGAAAGTGCGCAACGGCCACGGCCTATTATAGTCAACGTGAACACTCGATGTCCGTCGCCTACTCACTGGATTGCCCTCCGCGATTGCTCTCCTTATACCAGCCGTGTTGACACATTTAAAATTGATTTTTTCAGCCGCATAGACACGCAGTAAATTCGATCTTTCATAGGTTCTTAACAGTCCTCCATTCAATCTATTTGCTCTAACCTCAAATCAACTTCAAAGCATCTGGTCGTTTCGTACATCGTTAGGTCCCAACGTCTGTTTCCATCAACTGTTTTTGCATAATTAATTAATGGCGTACATTATTTTAAAAACCACTTGTCATAATCGTTACATTTACATTTCTTATCAAGTACATTGATAAATAATACGGATCAATGTTTGTAAAGTTTCCTTTTTCGTAGGACTTCCGTAGCAGTGTGCTGACGTTTCAGAACTACTGCAGCGTTGTTGCTGATACTTTCATCTGGAAATATGTTATGGAGGAAGAGGTGATGAGAAATTTCTACTAAAAACCATATGGTAAACATATGCGATAACAAGTGTGGAGCAATAACGGTCATACAAAAAAAAATCTTATAATTATATGGTGATGGAGTGGGAAGATCCTGCTCGTCCTCTCGGATCCGTATCTAGTGTACTGAAATTTGTTGATGGGACGTCGACCACGTTACTTAAAAAACGCAGATACGTCCGTGAGAATAGGGGAAATAATTGGTTGAGGGTTTACAAGACCGGAAGATTGTTTAACGAATGCACTCCGTGTAATATTGTACACGGCCCGCGGTAGACGCGTATTAATATAGGACGGACGAACGACGTTATCGTGTCGCTTCCGAGATGCGAACGTCGATTGGACAGAGAGCAACAACAGTTCGTTATCAGTTTTTACTCGTCGACTAATTTTATTTGACACACAAAAGGAAATCGCATTTAAATTTGCAGAATAAATATATACGTATATAGACGCGCACGTAAACTAACGATTTATACCAGGGTTGCGAGGCTATACCTCAAGACAGTTCGATCCGGTTTCGGTACAAGTCACTTGACTCCCAAGTCCACGCAGACCGGTTAAAAATGTTAAGTTGCACAAAATAGTTCTAGCTTGAGAATTTCCCATTTAAAATACAGTTCACAAGACTGTATGAAGGTTTTAAAATGTGCTCGTCGTCACGATATATATCTGGTGATGAGAAAACCGAACCGGCATACGATCAAGTCCTGGGACAAATAGCTATACGTATAGTGTAGAGCGTGAAACATATAAATTGATAAAAAAAAGTATTTAGGCGAACCGTAAAACTAACCGCAAAATAAAAAATTAAAAAAATACGCACTACGTATGGTGATTATTACATAGTCGTTCCTCATAAATTATATAAGCTGCACGATCGAGTGCAATATTTGGTTTTATGTGGTTTAGCAAACGCGATTAACTATTCAATGTTCTTCGATTTTTCTTCGTTTGATTGAGCGCAATCTCGCTTAATCCGGGTTTACCTGTGGTAAACATACGAGTTACAATAAAACGCGTGCAGTAAGCGTACCACTTTATCGCACGTTTAAAAAACAACCCTCCAGGAGGTGACGAAACAAAGAAAAAGTCATTCGCGTGGTCAAAACGGCATCGATACGCGCACACGTAGGACGGAATAAATGTCGGTCCGGGGTCAAAACCCTGGACCGGCACCATATCCGTTTTCCGAACCCCGTGTACCCGCTGCAAGGCGAACTACATCGCAACACTCGATAACGTGTAACGTTTGAAAGAAATATTATACACACGTGTAGTGTACCAAATTATTCGTGTCAACGTAAACGTACGAATGCGCACGATACGCATTGAACGCGGACCCGTCGTTCGTTGTTGATCACGCGAAGTGATATTTCAGACCGTTTGCGATTGCGGAAAAAATTACTGCAAGCAGCCACGGGTACGACGGTGATAATGCGATACGACTGGCGCGAGACGGAAATTAATGTTACCCGAATATTGTGCGGTCGATTTTAATTATGTGCGCCGTCAAAAGTCGCGTAAACGAACGCAAGCTCGGATCTCGAAGAAAATTACGTGCTACTTCATCTCGGTGCGCATAATGGACGCGCATGTACAACTCTCAACCCGGATTCGTTTCGAACCGATTACAATATTCTTACCGAACGGATAACACGAATACCGTGCTGATTCGTTCGCACCGTTTCCTTAACGTACCTTGTTGTTTACGCAGTTTCCCCTTCCTACCCCTTATCGACTTTTTTCCGTATTCCTGTAAAATCGCGCGGAAACATCGTCGACAAAAATGTCCGATAAAACGTACGTTTCGAACGTCTTTCGGAAGATCGGTTACCGAACACGGTATTCATGATACCATAATAATAGGCGTTCGAGTATTCGGTTTTATTCGACGCGCGCGGTGGCCGTCTTTGAATCGTAATCCGATAAAATACGACCACGGCACGGTAGTAAGGTCTTACGATATTATTTGCATACATTACGCGTTCAATACGTTCTCTGCGAAACGGTTTTCTTTCTACGTTTCGCAATTGCGTTCGCGTCCGACGGTGTGAAATTACGTATTCATGACCGCGGTGCACGCGCCGTGGATTACGAACGGTTTCGAATCAACCCGAAAACGTACACCACCGCCTAATGACGTGGTCAGAGAAATATTTTCCAGAGGGTTTTCAATTTTCAATTCTTGCACCAAGTACCAACTTTTGGAGTTTTAATAAGTCGAGTTAAAACGTAAAAAGTAGTTATTATTTAGTTCATTGAAACCGTGAAACTGTTTAACGATGACGTGTACGATACAATATTACATCTTAGAATCATCGTATATTTTACAAAACTAGGGACACATTTCGGGAGTGGGGGATATTACAACTCGTTTACCCGTCAGCCCCTGGCTGCTACCGCCACGCGACCGCATTGAACTCAGGAACGAAAACTGTTCTCGAGAGCGAAACATACTCCGAAGTCGAGAACGCGAAATGTTTTCTACTTGACGGAAACGTTACCGGTGAGACGACGCGATGTACTCGCCGACGGCGTCGGTCGATCGCTGGAAGGAAAAAACAACGCGACACGTTGCCGTTAGTCGTAGCAGCTGATGCGTCGATTGTCGGCGGTCGTCGATTTACACGTTCCGAAAAGCGACTTATGAATACGCGCTAATCGTATTGTTCAACTTGTGTTTTCTCAGCTCCAATGCGTCTCCTTTTAGTTTACAATCGTTCGTGATATGTTTAACGGCTACTTATACGCTACGTCCTAGCTGCCGGTTCTTATTTGTTCCACTATTACTTTTTTACATTTTTCCTCTACTTCTTTTGACTTTCGTATCGTAACATTTCTTACTACCCTGTATTCCTGCTTACGTACAAAGGTAGTCGTCCCGTTCTTAAAGTTCCTTCTTTCTTCTGTCGTGCTCACAATCTCTACTATTATCATTTCTAGATACTGCAGCCTTCTTTTCTTTCGGAGCTTTTGATATTGCTTCTGTTGACAGTGCTTTGCATAAGACCTCACCTATGTCTATTCTCTCGTTCATAATAGTTTTTTAAAGTTATCAAAAATAAATCAAAAACATCACGCTTACTTATAATATTTATTTATATTTGAAAATGCGAATTGAAAACGTTTCGGTAGCGATTCGAAAAAAAAAATATGTTACTTTCTATTTTTAAACATATGTACGTTTTCACAGTCATGGTAATCGCCATATTTATCACGTTAGACATCACATCGCGGTTATCTTTATTAACTACGCAGGAGGGTGTTGCAATTAGTGAATGCTCGGTGACGGGACGTCCTGGAGCGCGTGGCCGTACGTACACCGGCCAAATGGAACGCGATCGTTCATCACGGGCGCGCGTATACATCGCATAATAATAATAGTTTTAAGAAAACGTCGACTCGGAACATGACAAAATATTATACGTATTCAAAAAACGCCATTCGTATGCCACTCGAAGCCTACTCGTACGCGAATTTTGTCAACCTCGCGTGGTTTGGACTACGTTAACAGCGTGCGCGCAGTGTTTGCCCCCGTGGCACATCGTTCACCGACGCGTTTCGTGGACCGATCGTTTCACGTAGGATTCACCAAACATCCTGTGTCCATTTATCACCTCGAACGGTATGCAAACAGCGAGCACAAAAAATTAATCGGATTCGATCGGGTGGGCCGCTCACGAGATCGCGCTCGCACATGTACACACATGTATCGGTGGCGGTTCTTGAAGAGCCACAAGGGAGGGGGCAAAAATACGCTTACGATTTGCATACGTATCCCATTTATTTTTTCCTATTTCTACACGAGAAGTAATTTTACGTTCTATAAACTTAATACCGTAGTGGCATAACATAAAAATACAGATATCGTTCGCAAGGGTTTCGGTTATTCGCAAACGCTTTAACTCCGCCGACGTTTAAGAGCGGTGGAAAACATTTTCTATGGAGACCCAAGTGGATAATTCGCACGTCACGTGCCCGCAGAACTCGACGAGTACGAGGATTTGCTTTTCAAAACGTTTTATAAGTTCGCATCGACGACGATCTTCCCGGACCGCCTGATTTCGTTTTAATTGCGTCGCACACGCAATGATGATGATGCACGTTCATGTCCGTTTAAACCGGTGGGTTCACAACCTTTTCGACACTGTTACCCACGCGAACCGGGTAAGAGTATTAGTAAATACCCCTACGCGCTAAAAGAGCACGTGCGTCAGGCCTAACGTAAAACCCGCGTTATCGGGTTATTGCGATCCGGCTAGACCCATTTTTTGGAACCACGATGATGGATATATGAATTATGTCAAGAAACGTTTAATTTTTTTTATTTTTTGTTTGTACTCACGTGGAAATGGTTCATTTCGCAAAAGAAAATCGATAGTCACTATAATAAGAAAAAAAAAATATATATATATATATATACTATATTTAATAGTCACTAAGTATAATTTTTAGTTAATAAAACAATAATAAGAGGTTATACGTATTTGGTACGTAAAAAAAATTAGTCCAGTCTTTACCTCTCAAAAAATCCTATTTTACCCCTTGAAGGGTAATTTTCCCCAGGTTGGGAACCGCTGATTTATAAACGGAAATCGGTGATCGATTTCTTTCGTCAACTCCGCGAATGTCACACATTCACGGCGCACGTTTACGAGAGCGAAAAAAAAAAGAACGAACAAAAACCGAGCAATTGAAAAATCTGTTAAAATGTAATTAATGACGCGCACGTGGGAGTCGCAGTACGTAGGCATGTCTTATCGCATGTACCCGAAAAGTAATCGTCGCATCGTCATATCGATACATCGTTGTCCTCGACACTAAATAAGTCGTCGTGACCAGGGCCGGACTGGGTCAGAAATTTCTACCGGGAAAATAAAAACAAAACGACTTAAATATAACAAATACACTTAGTTATACTAAATGTATAAAAACAATCCTAAAAAAAAAAAACGTATATTTTCGTATAAAATTATTATATATTATTTTGAGAATTTGAACACTTAATATAATAATTAATAAATTTAAAGACCGTTTATTTAATTTTAGACGGTTTCTAATTCGATCGCATTTGAAAACGCGTCTATATCTGTCAACACGACGAGCCAAAACCGATAAAAATAAAAATAAAAACTTCCCAATGAGTAAAAATAGCCCACCGGGAAATTCCGGGTATCCTTCGTGCCCGTTCCAGCTGTAGTCGTGCTTCTCCTCGTCCCCCAAAACCGTCGGTATGCGATCATAGGTTCGTCGTTTGTCCGTGCGCCGAATACATTTTACCGCATCGTCTCGACACCGCTACGGTCTGAATCGCGATCAGATCTCGCGGAAACGCGTCGAGACGATATCGTTCCAGTTGGTCAACATTAAAACTAAAACGTTTCGCACGCGCGAACGACCGACTGTTACTGAGGACCCGTTGACGAAACAAAACACCGAACGGATGAAAGAAAACGAAGGGTAGCGAAATCCGGACACGAAGGACATGGAGAAACGTTACAACAGTAAAGTCGAAGGTTATCGATTCGAAATTGAAATTTTATCGCAAATTTTTGCGGTATCCGTACGTTTACAGTCGACGTTGACAGTTATCCGTTGCAAATAAATTATCTCTACGCGTAGAACTATTTCGGTCGTCCGTCGGAATCGTATGACGTTTTTCGTTTGTAAAACTACCCCGTCCGTTCCGTGCGCGCGCGGTTGATGATTTCGACGAACGGATTGGAAAATCAATCGTGTCCGGTTTCTTTGGCACCACCGGGAAACGTTCGTCCGTTACATGTGAAATATTATTTCATCACGGGCGGAGGTTAATAATTTAATACGTTTCACGTAAGCAATTATAACGGCGCGGGCAAAAGAAATTGTAGAAAATATATATCGTTATAGGTATGTATGTACATGCTATTCCCGACGGACCTCTTCTTTCGATTCCTTCTCAGACAAGAATACAATTTTGATCTGACAAAAATGTTTTCCCTACAGGGAAAAGCCCTATTTACACGAGATTCAATATTTTATTTTTTCTATTTTTTTTTTACTATCTAGTTAAGCAACAAATTGTATGTGTTAGTTTTTTCGTTTCTCCGCGTCCCGTTTTTTTTTCCAATTCCACCGAGGATTAGAATTTGAATTACATTGAACATCGCGAGAGCAATTTTTCTTGAAGGTGCGCAGTTAAAAATATTATTACAGTGCCCACGCGTCGTGTTTAATAATAAATATCGAACACGATCGTGTTGTACACGGAGCACAAGAGCAAACGATAATCGCATCAGTTAACATTAAACTTTCTAAATTTGTAGTCATACCGTTAAATCACGTACAAGAAAAAACTCCAATAAATGTTCACAACGAATGCTGTTTGTTGACAATTCTTTAAAACGCAACGATTTATTCTTATTTCCGAATAATTTATTACTTTATCCAGTGCACGAATGTCTGATGAAACGATTTGACACGAAATTTTGTACGGAAATACTGCCAAACTGATTTTATTTTTATTTCATTATGCGTTGTGACGGCGAATATTACATTATTTTAACTGCATTGGCTATAATTGATCGGTTCAACAACTGGATTATATTTATATACAAACGTCGATATTGATCTCCTGCCTGGCATCGCCATGGCTCTTGTATCCGTTTGGTGAACGCGTGCCGATGATATATACGGAGGTTTAGTTGTATAGTAGTAGACAACTGAGCCATAGTTTTAAGGTTTATCGATCCAACTTTATAAAATGGAAATAGAGTTACGGAGTGATTGTTTTCGTGATTCTGAGAAATCACCGTCGATTATTATACGCGTTAACGTATTCCGAAGGTCTAAATCAGTGACTGTTTTTGGTAACATTTTAGTTAATCGAAATGAAAAAAATAAAAATTACGAAAAACTTACTCTAAAACCGCATTGGATTTGCATATGTTTAGTTTAATTTAATTCGGTATTCGGTACAATAATCACATCGAAAACGTACCGTGGGAAGCGTATTCGACCATTTATTATAATATCCTACAGAAATATATCCGAGTATCAAAATAGAAATGGCTGACTTCCATCCGGTTTTTTTTTTTTTTTTTGATTTTTCATAATACACAGAATTTAATAATATCCTGTGGTGAACGCACTCGACAATCATCATTGTATATATTACATGCGCTACAAGATTAAATGCGATATTCTGAACGGTTGTGAGACGAAAAAAATCATCTTTCTTCGGACGTATCGAAACTTATGAAATTCGACTCTCGCATATCAAATCGATCATCAAAACTATTTCCGTACCGCTACTATAATTTAAACTTAAATCCGAGTACGTCTACATAGCATGTTACTGTAATTTGGACGATTCAACAGGTTTTTGGAAATTGGAATCTATAGGAGTACATGATTTCGGACGATCCGAAGACAAATATAAATTAACACCGATTCCCACAGTAATGCAGTACCAACGTGTAGAAATAGGTACGACGGTGTTCTGGTGATCAATTTTCCTCTCATTGTAATCGTTTCGGTAGACTCACATTTGCTTTTTCGGCAGATGAAATGCATCAAGACCGCCAATCGGTCGATTTTTCGCACGTTGTACGCGGACGGGTATTACACGGCTCACGTATTTCTTTCCTAACTAATCGAGACGATATACTGCGACCATAGGCGTGCGTAGACATGTATTTCAGAAGGTGCCTACAATACGTTTAAGCTCTATTCTAACAAAATGGGTAGTTATATTTAATAAATATATTTCAATTAAACAAACACAATTTTAACGTTTTATTCAATACTGCGGTGCATTATTCCCAATTATTATTATTATTATTTGCGTAATATTGGCGTGCGGTATTATTTCCGAAAGCGATGCGATCTACCGTCAGTCGACTGTTTTTGAACAAACTGTTTCGTCTTGCTGCACCAGTGGTGTGGTAATAATATTATTTTAGAACAATTGCTATTTCAAAATGTTTGGCAGGTGGTTGATCCTCCTGCCAAAAAATACATAACAATAAGTACAACAATAATATAGATACATCATAACATCATATTAAATTTTTTAAGTGATAGTTAATATTTGGCGCACAAATGTACTGTATATGATCCGTTACACTAGAAAAATTAGTGCAAACTAATTGCAATACCAATGTTAAAAACATTATTAAAAATTCACATACATTGTGAATACTGCATAGATCAAGATACAAGATAATTAATGAGTGTAATAAATTTACTTAATAATTAAGTAAGTACATCTGATTATACAAATCAGTCTAATATACGTATATTTTTTAAATTGTAAATGTTTTGTTGTGGTGGAAATGCCGTTACGATGAATTAAGGGTACCGTATGGTATATACATTTTTGCTCTTCACCAAAAATTAGTTCAACACGTCACTGTGCTGGGCTCTTCGATTTTTTAAAAACTTTCCTGTGAGGTACAGCGAGAGGTGCGCGAAATTATTAGTTATTAGTTAATCACGCGCTGCGTAGTTAATACGAAATTGTAACGCGTGCCGTGATGGCGTTAGTTTCAAAAGTAAATAGTTTTATTGTTCAGTTCATTGAAAATATGTTGAGGTAACTTAGGTCACCAGCACCTTTTGAAACGATCGAGCGATTGGGTTCGGGTCGTAGGGTACTCGCGGTGTTGATAAGTCTTACACTTGATTGACGGGGGTGGTCCTGCAACAATGTACTTATTCATCGCGTGATATTACGTAGAAATTATTTCGAATAATATTGTGCTCTAAAAATAACTGGCAGAATGGCAACCTCGCCCCAGACTTGTTCATACGAAATCATTATATTTGTCAGCGATTTTGCTTACGGTATTGGTACAATGCGATGTATAGTGATTTGTAAATTGTAGTCTGGAAAGTTGTCAGAGTTGATAGAAATGCGAATCTAGTCGAATCCGTGTGCTCGTTCGAACGAGTGGTAAATAAATGACGCGGTCTCGAATGGAACACTTGCTTTGGTGATGGGAGCGAAAATTTTTGTACGGAGGAAACGAATGTCGCCACGGTGTGATCGCGTAGGACGACGACGATGTTTCTTGTTCCGGCAACTTGTTATGCCGAGTTACGTGCACGACACAGTGCGCCGCTAATCGAAGACCAATATTTTTTTCGTTGTAACTCCTCCATCGGACCCATTGCATTCACGTAATACGTGCGATAACCTGACACCCCAATGTTAGCAATGATGTGGACATTAACTGTAATCGCGTCTCCCGCAACGTGCGCTGAAAAAGTAGGTATTGTAAAAAAAAAAGAAAAAAAGAAAAAGTTATGTCCGTAGCATTCTAACGAACTACTCTTCCCCCGGCGTACGAGTACAATAATAACCGAAGACGAAGTGAAGCGTATAATACACGGGGAACGTAAAATGTAATGTATACGACAACGATGACGCCAAGACGCAATTTACGTGGCGTCGACGTACATATCGAAGAACGCGATTACTTCGGACGGTCGCGCATTCGTTATACGGTGTTGTGTATTATTGTGCAATATGCATTGTGTACGAGCTATATTGTCCCCATACCTATTTATTTTTCAACAATACCGTCAGCCGAAAAGACACGCATTCCTCTTATTTATTTTATTATTATTCCCATTATCAATATCTCTCTCTCTCTCTCTTTCTTTCTCTCTCCCTCAGCCTTTCGCTTACGTACAACCGTCTTCGTCTAGTTTTCGTCGACTCTACGTGACGCGTACCGTAACATACAGGTCGCATAAGTCATAGTATATTTACGGATCCCGTAACGGCTGCGCTACCATGCGGGTAACCACACTCGTGTAATACATTTTATGTTCTAAAAAAACAATACGATCGCGAGGCGTACGACCGTTCGTGCAGCGTTTACCCTTTTTTCAACCATCGTTTTCTGTACGTCAATTTCCCACTATCTATTTTAGAATATTGGAACGACGTACTAACTACATTATTAATATTTGGGGTTTACTACAGCATCCGCTGTATAGTCGAGATAGCCACTTGACTACTCTGTGAACCTTCCATCCTTCACCAAGATATTCAATATTATCACAATAATAAATAACAGTAATAAAAATATGTTCAATCACTTTGAAACGTTCGTAAACGGTTAATAAATGTATAAGTACATTGGAAAAATATTAAATGAAGTGACTCTATCCAAATTTGTTGTTAATGTAAAAACGTTAATGTGCTATGTATGGCTATCTTGTCAGTAATGTCTGCGCACGCTTATGTGTGTGTGTGTGTGTGTGTGTGTGTGTGTGTGTGTGTGAGATTGCGTATACTATATATTGTTGTGTGTAATACACGTGATGCATTACCGAACAAGTCGCAGACTGTTGTTGCGGGGGCGCACGCGACCAGCATAAACACGTCAACATTAACCTAAGTACGGTGTGCGCGCCCGGATACACATATTTATATGTGCAAAAATAAACCACGTTGTTCGAACACGGAACGAGTTACGATATCTTTATAGATACTCTTCCCTCCCGCGGTCCCGCTCATGTGTCTCGGCCGTAAGCTTAGTTGTTGGCCGCCGAGCCTTTTTGTCTTTTTCGAGCAGTGTAACTGAGCGTAACGTTCGCGCTCCGGTTCTCCGCGTCCGGGCACTTCTGGAAATTTTTGGTTTTTCCTTGATCCACGGAGGATATACGTGGAATTGTCCGGCAAGACCTACATATTGGTGAAACCCAGGGAACATTTCAAGAGCCGTGCAGTCCCCACCAAGTCACAATTTTTATTATTTAGCCTCACGTGGTCAGTGAGCCGATCAAAGCGGGTTTTATTATTGTATATGATGTATTATTGATGTTAATTAGATTTTACGATTAAGTTTTATTTGAGCGCCCGCTAATTTATTATTTATTATAAAAATATACGTGTTTCCAACCTAAAGATTGTGTAACCATCTAATCGTGGTTAACCCTCCTGCACCCCCGTCCTCAACACAAAACGCAAGTCGTTGCCGACAACCGCCATATTTGCAGGATCGGTAACGGCGCAACCACACGTCTTCCGGAAAGAGCCCGGCCAAGCGTCGACCCCCGCAACAGTGCCGACGCGTTTCAGTTCGTCTCCCGGGGGTGTGACAAGTGTATGCGAACAGTCGATTTTTCTGATCCCACACTGGGGGCCCGTTTCGAAGTATTCGCGCCGGTCGGACGGATTTAACGGTAGGTATACACTTGTACACGATTAATTGTTGCGCGTAATTGTTCACTCGATCGCGTCCCTAAATGTCCAAATATGACGTTTCCGTTAATTTCCGATTTGTTTCTGTACTATATTTAAAAAACAAAAAAAATGTTAGGAATCTCCCAGCCACGTGGACCCCGGACCGCGGATCACTCAGCCCTCCCCTAAATCGACGATCAATCGTGTGGGCACGTAAATATCGGAGGTCGTACGACGCGCATCAACTTAAGCGTGTGACATACAACGAAAATAGTGCGAACCTCACACGCAGTCGAAACATAAACAACTGAGCCGATAGATTTATGTACGTCACCTGTTGCGCGCACGTGACGGTTGCTTCCGCTGCGACGTCCCCTCGGAATCGGGTACCGGTTACAGTAACGCGAGAATCGATCTTCTGTCTTCTTCTTCTTTCGTGACTTTGGCTTTCAAGACCATGTCGTTCAACAAATTTGCCTTCATATTTCCCTATCCAATGCTAAATCCTTCCAATCCATCCCTGGTCTCACTTTCTCTATATCTTCTTTGACCCTATCTTCCCAGCGTAATCTCGGCCTTCGAAGTGGTAATTTTCCTTGTGATACATTCTCCTGTACTATTTTTAACAATGATCCTGTTCTTCGTCAAGAATGACCTACCCGCTTCAGTCTTCTTTTGGTAATATCTTTCTTAATGCTTGGCCTTTGATACAAGTTTACTATAAGAAATAAATAAAAATAAAGAAATAATAAAGAACTTCTTTGTTATAGCGTATTCTCCATTCACCTGTAGATTCGATTTGCATGGTTCAAAAATTTTTCTCAATACTTTTCTTTCAAACACTATTAGAGTATTTTCGTTGATTTCCAAGTTTCTAAACTTTTTCGGAAAACCATCGTTCATCCGACCGCGCGTGTACCACATACCGTGATTATGAACGGTCCAGGGCAGTCGAGTACGCGCGCGTATATTATATCAGTAAAACGTTTTCAATAAATCGTATAACGTGACATTCGATTAGGAAAACCGAACGACCCTAAGTTAGGTTAAACGTTGGGCTACATGAGTCCAAATAAGTTTTCCGAACATCGACTGACACGGAGAACGCATAGTTTTCGGATATTTGTAGCATGCTCTGACCAAGCAGTGAACGGGGGACGAGGCGAGAAGACTCGCGGACGCGCCCGACAGCTGCGCTTGTTGAAAAACTATTCCGCTGTTTGTCTCGTGCGAAGTATTCACCAACTAATCGTGTCGTGGCTTAAACAGTTTGCGAACAGTTCGCTGTCTATTGCGGTAAAAACAAAAGATCAAATGATTCGAATCCATGCATACATGTACAGATAGAGAGAGAGAGAGACGGTGAGTACAAGTGTTTTTCAACCTACGGTGCGCGGAAAGCTTGTGTAGGTGCTATGTTAATACAATCTCGCTCTCCATTCATGTGCCTAAATAACGTACTCATTTATTGATAACGTTGTCGAGACGTGAAAGCCTTTAATGCGGAATTGGATATGAAAACGTTTAGAACCACTGACGGTTAGGTTAGAACCGTCGACGGTTCAGCGCAAACGGTTGTAGACACGCGTAATAACGCAGACGTTTCACGCAGGAGTGGGTGACAAAAATGAGAGGATCCGGAAGGAAACGTGTTACGAACCATAGTGCAATAATGTCGATCAGTCGAAATGATGACGTCTGCGCAACGATCTTTATCTAAAAACTTTTGGCCACGTGTCTCGGAGTGGTACAAAGTTTTGCGAACAGTGTTGATGACACAACTAGATGTGAAGTAAATGATTGCTGTGGATCGAATGAAGAGCAGACTTGATCGCCGTAGATCTATCATCATTTCGATGACTATCTTTTTCGAGATGTGGTATAGAACTTGATCATTTTTGCATGGTTACGATTATGTTGGTACGATTATGTTGGTGTTATACCGGTACAACCATCGCACTCGCTGTCAACAACTGTGTAATACTCGTATCTACACACGAAGTTAGGCAAATCGTACCGTCACCAATATTATTACCATTGTTACGTGTGACGACCTTGTTACCTCTTATTATTTATTTTTTTTTTCGTTAGCATCCCAAAGGCTTGTTGGTTTCTCCACGTTCCTTTTTGATTCGTAATTTGCAGCCCATATCTCTTACTATTCGACTAATGTAACCCGGTGGTGGTTGCCCTATGCCCACTCGGTGGCACCTGTTATCCTAATATGTAAACGGTTGTGGCGCAAGTACGTGTCCAATCGAAATGCCTCATCTTATTTTTAATATTTTCAGAAAGCTTGGGTCCGAGACGGATTATTATCGACGAAATTCTGACGTGCACACGGGCGGTATACACTGTTCGTATACCCAACCCGGTTCCGTCGATCAAATCGTCACCCGATGCAGTTTACAAGCTAATATACTTCGTACGTAATATCATGTAAATGCATGCGTTCGAAAGAATAACCGACGCGTACGTGTTCGCCCAAACCTTTTCGGTTGACCTGCAGACGGCATCATAACATATGGCATATTCGATGACTGTCTGGCTGGAAAAAGTTCGATACGCAGACCTATACGTATATTACGTAACATGATTCCGATTTATTAGAATACTATGCGTTAGTTTCGTACACCATTTATGCAATCATTTAATTGTTCAAAACCAATAGACATTTTTCGTTTAAGAGTATTGTTTCTTAACTTTCGGATTGTTATCATCTCATAATAGTTATGTTGAATATTTATGTTTAAACAATATATTGATGGTAATATATTTAAAACGTTTATTGTTTTAATGGCAGTATGCAAAACAAGTAGTACTATTCAAAACGTTTTGAACCATTATTAAAAGGTTATATTAAATTTGATTATTCTACAACAGGGTTCGGCAACCTTTTAAACCACGTGGGCCATATTTTTTTTTTCAACTGTTTATCAAGGGCCACATTAAAAATAATTTTTACATATGATATATACCTACTATTGTATTGCTATTATATTTGATTATTTCACATAGAAATATGAGTGTAAAAAAATACAAATGTTACTGGAAAAAATTGCTTTTAAAAAAAAATTTAATTTTTTGACAAATTAAACATAATGGCTTACCTTTGTTTTCGACGAAAAAATAAACAATTACAAAAAGTAATCAACCCAAGAATTATTAAAAAAACGATGTTCATCACAATTTTTTCTTTTTTTAGTCGCCATAACGTTGGATTTACTTGTAAAATAAAACTATTACGTAAACAGTCACATGTACGGGCGTAAACACGGTATAATACTAATTGCTACAAACGCAAAGTAACTATACCCATAGATTAAATATATTAGATACATATGTATTAAATACATAGATTAAATATAATTAAAATTTTAATTTTTAAATACATATATGTATATTTAATTTATCCTATAACTAAGTAGTGCAGCCATCATTATCTTCGACTTCGATTAGACAATAATAACAATTTTATAGATTAAACTGACTATACAACTATATAGAATAAACATCAACTATTAATGATTAGATTAAATTTAATTATAGAGAAAAAAATTGAATAATATTGAAAATTGTATGAAAAATTTTATTGAACAAAAATAAAACACAAAAATTAACCTTTGTGCGAGCCATAAAAAATTGCTTCGCGGGATATATGCGGTCCGCGGGCCACGGGTTGCCGATCCCTGTTCTACACGAATAAAACAATTAATTTTGCAATGCGTAATAAAATTCCCATGATTAGGATAAAATTATATTTTTCATATGAACTTCAATAATTAATTTTTTTTCGCGGAATAGTATATTTCATTAAAAAAAAATACTCGGAATGTGTATATGTATATTGAAAATTATACGAATTCCTATTTTGAATTTATTTTGTTCGATTATTTGTAGAAGTATTCCGAATATACAATTTGAGTATTCTCAACAAGTCTGCAACAAACTCGCATTTCCAATTTCTATAATTATAAATGCAATATAATTGAAATATAAATATATGTAAATTATATTTAGGTTACAATGGAAACAGAGTGGTGGATTGATTTACAAAAATATTTTACCGCTATCACAGTTTTCATTTAACCCGGTGAATATTTACAGATTTTTTTTAAATCCACAAATGTTATGTGAGTTTTACTATACAGGCACTAATTACTGTTTATAACTATAACTAATACATTCAGAATCAGAAATCGTTATACTTCCTCTATGTCTTCATAAGAATTAGGATATGAAAAGGTGTATATAATTGATTTTATGACGAGTTAGACAACGATTTTTTTCGTGGTATAATGTATAATTTTGGTTTGAAATACTTAGCCTATTCACTCTTTAAGGTCGCAATACTCGCACATGTCTTATATTGATGTTCTGTTTTATGAGCACTTAAAATTTAAGAAGATTTGTAGTTCCGCTTGTAAGACAACGGGTTTTCAAAATTTAACTCTTTTTAATAGTTCATTCGATATTAGTTTCAGTGTTTTTTTTTTGTTTTTTACGTTTACAAAATATATAGTTAAATCTCTTACCAATCATTCGATTTTTATTTTTGGCTCATTAAAATATATAATAATTCCAAGATATTCCATGATATCAAATCAACCGAAAATCGACTGCTAGATTAAATGTATATACCAACCTACATTTTATATTCAGTAATCTTTTCGAACTTTCTTATTTATTTATTTTTTTTCAATCGAAATCTTATATGTTTTGTACAATAGTAATAGATCTTAATACCTATAAAATTAATTTGCAGTGATTTTGTCTCTTCGAGTCAAATAGTAGTAGATACCAAATTAAATCAAGCATTTTATCAAATGGCTAGTGATTTAATCGAATGCTAGGGCATATAATTAAATGTCTACCAAAAGATAGCCAAATAATAGAATAAATTGTTTTTATTCGAAACTAAATATTTTCAATAAATATAATTTAATTTTACCACTTTCTCAGTGTTCAATAAATATAATGGCCTCGTTACAACGAAAAGCGATAACTTAACTTTTTAAAAGTGAAATTTGTTTACCTATGGGTGTTTTATTATTAAATTGTTGAATTATGAGTGTTTTCAATTATTTAAAATAACTATAAACAACTCATAACACAATTAATGCAAAAAAAATCCAGATAAAAATATTAAAAAAACGTTGCATTTGTTATTGTTCGCCCAGCTCGTGACCTAGGCGGATAGTAAAATTGTGTAAAAATCAATGTTTTAATTATTTGTCTGGGTGTTTAATAAAATTCCGGATTTTATTATACAGTAAACCTCGGTAAGACGAAAACCTCGGTATAATGGAACATTTTTTTGGTCCCGTTTCAAATTACATACAATTAACCAACCCCTTCAAGGCGGAAACTCCGTTAACACGGAAAAATATCATGGTCGCAAGCGATTTCGTCTTATCGAGGCTTTACTGTATATGTCCGCGGCATGTCTATCATAACGTATACAATATTCGATATGATTAAATGTGTACTTGCTGGATATATAATATAAACTTGGATCAGCGAGTCAACACTTTTCAAATCATTTTTATGCCGTCGAATTATTCATACGGTACATAAATACGTCTATCATTACGCGATAATACGCTCGGCACAGCGAACAGCGAGTATGTCTATACGTTTTAATCATAGCATAAAATACTACCTAATCACATTAAAATGTTTCCTACATACAAACCATAACGTAATGCAGCGATGGAAGATTATGAACTGCGGACACAATAATATGAAAACTTACACACCACGTGTTGTACTTACGGAATACCAAACTGATTGTTCCAAGGATTTTCAATCTACTCCAATGGTTATTATTTCATATTCCTATCGAATCGATAAAAAATGATAATATCGTGTGTACATATCCGTTTCTAGGTTTCTCGAACCAAAACGACGTTCACTTCCACGTAAGCCTACATACGGAACAAAAAATATTTAAAATAAATAAACTCGTTATTGACGATCATGATCCGTTGAAACATTACAATCGTTACAAAAACTAATAGTACGTTTTAGATTTTCGTGATGTTTTTCGAGTTTTGTCAACCCTCTACATTCAAACGTGTGTACAAATAGAAATTGTAACAGTACAGACATTTTGTAATTCTTACTCGATAATTTAGTGCGCGTAAGAATCTACTACCGAGAAAATTACAAGGACATTTTTACCAGGACCTTATCCGGCGGCGGCCAATAATGGAAAAAGTTCCGGTGAAACCATGGGAAATCCAAGCCTTGCGGCGGATTCATTATTTTGTGGAAAATTTCTTACGGTTATTTATTTTCCGAGTTTAAAGTACTATACGTGTTCAATTTCATATGATCTGTAAGCGGGAAAGTTTTAGTGCACTACTTCCTACCGAAAATGTATGGAAAAAAATATGAACTATACGACATTAAATAATACTTGCTGGTAGAAATTATGAAAACAATTTGAATCACTCGTATTTATGCAGAAGAGTTTTAAACGCGCGTACAAACGCGGAACGTGTACCGATTAAAATCAAAATTTTCCCGTTTAATGTCATCACGTACTCATGTAATATATATATATATATGTGTATAAGTACGCAGTTGTATCAAATAACAAATAACATGATTCGTGCGTATAAAGCGTACACGATCCATGCGTGTCCTGCGGAGTGCGCAAACGTAATAAAATAAAATTATTCTACGGAGCGAAATAGCACGGCCGTGTATGTAATAATTTAATATAATAACACATGTATGCATGCTAAACGAACATGCAAATGTTATAAGATTTTTTTTTAAAAATTCAAAAAGAACGATCCGAGAGAAAAACGTGAGAAAAACCGAACAGGTCGTCTATGGACCCGAGAGAAGTTCTAATAGTAAACTGCGGTGCTGGCGAGCACGCGTTCACTTGATTTGTTTATTCCTTTGATCGTCGTCTGATGATTGCGATACGACGGGACTCCCAAGTAGAGTTCCATCACTGTAAGATGGTTTCTCGTGAATTCCCGTACGCAAATACACGTAAAAAAATAAATTAAATGTCCACAATCCTCGTCCGTTGCGTTGTAGTTGTTGATTTTCATCACGCGAAATAAATATTAAGTTGAGGACGAAAATCGAAAATCGACGACTGCATCGAATTTATCGCGTTCAACTTATTGCCGCGTTGAAGGTGATCGCAGAAATGTCAAATCTCAGACCAAGCAAAATCCTCAAGTATAATTCCTGCCAGGCTTCCATGACGGTTTGATAATAATCAGTTCGAGTTGTATAATGACGTATTGCATTAAGGATCGATTTGAATATTTTCATAACTTCGAATGGTGTAGAAGCCACATTAAACTCTTTACAAATACAACCGATGACCTCAATGTATATATCCCGAGCAAAACATTTAAGAATCCCCTCAAGTAATCATAAATTGTTCCCTCTACAAGATCGGTTTTTTTTTTTTTTTTGCATTTCGTAGCAGAACCACAAAGCTTCGGAAATCGCCGCTCGGAGCATTCTATTTAAATATTGATTTTCCATTTTATTGCAAAATTGCGATTTTCGAGAGGAGCATTGAACAACAAGCAATTTACAAGAAAAATCCACTATAGGTCTTAAATATTTTCCTTGCGATTTAAGAACGAACCGAATCGTAAAAAAATGATAATTTTGATCGACGAATGGATACTTTTCCAACAACCACAAACGATTTGCATCGTGGACAAGCGATTTTATGCGTCAGTGCCGCTTCGGTGTCAACATTTTCCATTTTCCTTCTGTTACACAGAATAGTTGAAACGGAGTGGAGCGAAAACGATTGTTTCGAAACGCTTTGTCGATATTACACTACAGAGGAACGCCATCGAGGCCGAAGGGAGGACTTGTTTTTCTCCGTTTCGTCGGAACTCTAACAACCCGATTTTAAACGACCAATGCTGTTATTACCACCGCGTACAATGCGCACCACCGCTGGACTACATTATTAAAACGTACCAGTTATAATCGCTGCGGGGATTGCGATTATGCATGGGCTCGGTGCACCGGTATACGATCACAAACGATCGACGACGGACACGAAAACATTTTCCAACCGTTACTATCTCCTTTGTTCTCAACATCTGAGTTGAACACTTATAGGTCTTCGTAGTTTTTTTTTATTATTAAACAATCCTCGGCAACTATGACCATTAGATGAAATATTAAATTTACATGATTATATATATATATACAATACAATAACAGTTCTAATATTAAATAGATAAAACAAATAAAGGAAAAAGGAAAAAAACACTCTTAGAAATGGCACACATTAAAAAAAAAAAATAGTTAAGAGTATTCGGCACTGGTTACGATTGCAGTTTATTTATTATTTGTGTTTCTGATAGGAATCGGATGAGCTTGTAGATGTTAGTGGGCTCAGGGTTGAATATTTCGACTAAATGGTCTTCGTTGTTTCTGAACTGGAAAAATATGTTTCTGGCTAAAGACAACGCCAACCCCGTGTCGGTCTGCATGACGTCGCACACGTGAACACTGTACGATCGGTCTTTTTTTTTTTTATAAAAACGCAGAAAAGCGAATCGGCGCTGTTTATCCACGTTAAGAAGGGACTGACGCGATTTGTATGACGTTCCGTACGCGCAGGTGTACTACGCGCGTCGCGACAATCTAGTTATTTATTTTTTTCTACTTTTTCAATCCGTCGTACAATCGCGTCCGCCGACCCAACAGCGGTACGACGGGAATAGCGAAATATTACTATCGTTAACTCAAAACGACGACAACAAGCACACGGTCTCATTAGAGCCAATGCGCACGACGGACTCGATATCACGCGAGGAGACGTGTAAAAATACGATCGATGCAGAAACAATAATATACGGACCGTGGAGTACTACTACGAAGCGAAGTTCATTGTGCATTAATTATATCGTACACACATATATATGTACACACGCGCGCGCGCGCATTTGTTCACATATTATATTTTTTTTTCACGCACATGCACACGCGCACGCACGTGTTCAGAGGGAAAGGCGGCGGGGCGGTTGATTATACCGATGAATCATCGGACATGTGGTCGAGCGGTTCTTACCAATTCAGGAGAGATGCAATTCGTAACCGGTCGGCGAGCTCCACCGCCGCCACCGCCGCCACTGAACTACGGTCGGTTCCGGATGCGAGATGACCGTGTCTGCGCGCCCGTGTAAGTGCACCGGCGATGGATTAAAAACGATTTAAGAACAATATAACGAACCGCATTGCTCTCAACGTCCGGGTAGATGTGCTAGCCACGTTTCGCAGGGGCCGGGTTTGCAGACGAGCGCCTACGTAAAATATTTATGCGCACCCGCGGAATGTCACCGTATCGCTGCAGTGATGGTATGCGTGCATAATCGCGAGGCCAGTAAACGATAGAACAGCTATAATCGTGCCTAATAACTCAACGTCGCGCCAATAATCGGAACAAACGCAATATAAGGGTTAAATAGATTCTTTGGACGTAGGCGTGCGCTGACTTCAACTTCCGATCGAGCCTGGACACAATTAGTGCCCCAATACTTAGACGGTGCTCCTAATTTTTTTCTAACACTTCAACGTAATACATTCGTTTGTAAATTAAAAACAATGTAGTATTTATATATATACATAGAATCAAGTAGGTGAGTTTGAGTTTTACTATGCCCCCGAAAAAATTGCGGTCAAGCCGGGCCCCGTGCGCACGCCTATGACTTCAATACACAGACTTCTATACTAACTTGATAAACTGCTCACCGAATTTATCATCGATAATAATTAAATCTGACGGAAGTGCTCTTATCATACATCCACCACGTTTTCGGTCGGCAAAAAAATATTAAATACTTGCTAGTTACTATTCTTACTATTTCTTTAATAAGTAAAATTTAAATAAATGAAATGACATAAAAGTTAAATATAATTAAGAGGAAAAAACAAATACTGCATTTTTCACAACATAAATATTTTTAACATATTAGTTTAAAATTAAAACATAACTATCACAAATTATAAAATACAACTTTGGTTAATTGATGTAATTTATTAACAACATTTGAAGTTTCTGATTTAGCAACACGATGTAGTTGTATTTATAAATATTTTTACAAATTACTATTACCTATTTATATTATATTACTAAACATAATTTATGGTTTTGTAAAATGAATTATTGGAACACGTCATATTTTGTAAAATATTGAAACTATAACAATAATTCTTGGCTGAGATTATTATTTTTACAGATAAACCACATATAATAGAAGTAAAATAATAGGTCAGTTTGATTAACAAATTCCCAATGTATTTAAGTCATTTAAAAACACTATTAGAACTCTTTAATAATCCTCCTCTATTTTTTTATATCAATTAATATAGAATAAACATATTTATGACTATAGTTTAGTCCAATTTATGTAATAAAGAATATTATCTTTCAGTAGCGTAGCCAGGATTTTAAAATGGAGGGGGGCAAACTAAAAATACTAAAAAAAATATAATCAACAATTAACAATAAGTTTGTTAATATAGTAATTTTTATATTAAGTTTAACGTGCTTAATATATTTTATTTCATTATAATTAGATTTCAATTTATTAGTTTAATTATTTTGACTAATCAACAATAAAAGACGTTGATGAGATTTTGAAAAAAAAAATGTTTTCATTATTTATTTCTACTAAAAATCTAAACAAACAATTGGGTGTAGTTAACGCAAGTTTCTATTTTTGTTCATATCAGTTTTCTTTTTAATTGAGGGCACCGAATCACGAAGGCCTCGGTGCGTCGCACTTACTGCACCACTGCTACGCCGCTGTGTAACACGATTATTGATTAATAATTTAACGATAAACAATAAGTGTTAGTATACAACTTACCAAGTCAATAATAATATCATCGATTTCATTTTTGACTTTTTCAACATAATCCTTGTGGCCTTTAATCAAAACTTTTCTAGAATTGGAATTAACTTCTGGAAATGTAACAGTAACTCCATTATGTTTGCCACATATCTGGTTTATTACTTCAGCATGTTGGGTAACAAAATGATGATGATATTTTGGAAGAACGTTCATAGTGACTTCAATTATGATTTTCTATAACATTTTAATTTATTACAATATTATAATTATTATTGTTATTGTATTATGATGAATGGCGGTACTACGGGAGGGGCAAGGTAGGCGGCTGTCCCCCCTGCGAGTTCTTACTCTCCCTATACATTTCAAATATTGGTTGGTAACCCTTCATATTACATGCTTATTTAGCGTCTGCATGGTTGTAAGTAATAATATTATTATCTATAACCGTGGGAGCCATTCATGTAAATATGCTGATAAGATTTTTTGCATCAACATTTTCAATATAACTATATATTATTATTATAATTTATTTTTATCATTGACAAATCATAAACCAATATTATTACTTTATTATTATCTGTATCACAAACGTTTTGTATGATTTTATACTTTGATTTGAAGTGTGTATTTTATTTCGTATTCTTGTGTTTTTTGGATAATATTAATTATAATAAAAATTAAGAACACAAACCAAAGTAAAAAAATAAAAACTTTATACGACTTTTTCATACAAGAACCATCATAGGTGGCTCTACGAGGTGTGCCGGGTGTGCCAAGGCATACCCTAATGTGAATAATGCGAATAAAAAAATTGAATAATTACAATTGAGAATATATGTGCATACACATTAATTAAATTTTAGTTTTTTGTAAGTAATATTGCAAGTTTTGCATCATAAATATCATAAATATCATAAATATCATAAATAATATTGCATCATTAACGAAGCCTTTATTTTTAGAATTTAAATCTTAACACGGTCTACACGTACGTGTTTATAGTCTACCCTTTATATTTTGAAAAAATAACCAAAAAATGACAGAGCACACTCAAATATATCACTCTGAGTCTGCCTATGAGAACCTTCACTCGTAAATTGTGGTAAGTTATTATTTTAAAGTTTTATAAGATAAAATAATATAAATGTAAGTATTTGTAAGTGTATTATTCATTTTACAAAATAATCTAATTTGAAATAAGTTAAAATAGTTATCAATAAAATACTTTTTTTATAATATTGCTAGTCGAAAGATTTAGACAAAATAGTGTTAATATTTTACTTAAAGTATTTTTTGCCCCCCCCCCCCCCTGCCAAGAGGGTTTAGTACCGCCTATAATTATGATTCTCGTACATTTATTATTTAAATAAATTAAAAGGTAATAAATGTTCAATTATTTTTTATGTAATAACTGTTAGTCATAGGTTTTTTTTATGACTTTAATAATTCCAATCACTATAGATAAAAATATTTGTGTAGTAAATACTAACCAAGTCTTTAACAATTTCTTCAATCTTACGTTTCGCCTCTTCAACATTTATTTTGTCACCTTTTATGATGACAGCACTATTACTTGAAGTTGTTTTCGGAAATGTTATAGACACTCCATTGCAATTATTAATAATTCGATTGATAATTTCATCACGTCTTGAAACAAAGTAATTATGATACTTTGGATCAACATTTACTACAGCTCGAATAGTATTTTCCTAAATCAAAATTGTTAATGATTATATGGTTAACTTATTTAGTTGTATTTATGTAAATCAATGATTATTTTAATTGTTTATCTTAAGTTATTTCATTTTATATGACTTAAATATCAATAGTTCATTATTGTAAAGAAAACTATGAACAATTATGTAAATATAACCTCAATACAATTTCAATAAAAAATAGACAGGTTAGTTTAATACACGTGCATTTGTATTGAATTATACATACCAAAACTTTAACATGGTCTAAAAGTCTTTGTTTAGAAAGAGTAGCATCTGCTTTGCTATCACTGATCACAACTCTATCTCCAGCACCAAGATTAGGAAATTCAATTTTAACATCGCCACATTTTTTTTCCAATTTGTGTAAATATTCTTTTTGATTGACTACTAAAGTGCCATGATATTTTTCATTGATTTCTACATGTTCTTCGATGACATTACCAATACCGGTTATCATAACTTCAAATTTTGCTATTGCTTTATTAACATTCTCTTTTTTACCAACAATAGTTATATTTTCATTAGTGGAATCAGTTTTAGACGGGAATATTATTCTTGTATTCGTTAAATATCTGATCTGGAATCCAAGTAAAAAATCATAAAGGAACACATTGTACCCTTATACTAAATTATTTCAACAACATACCTTTTTAACATTGACTCCATTTGTTCCAATTAAATATTTGTGAAACTTCGGATTTACTTTTAAATCATACACATATTTATGAACTTCATCAACCATTATCTGAATTTGTGTAATAACATTTTTAACGTCATCTTCAGGTCCTTTGATAACTATAGTCTATAAATTAAATTTTAGCTTTAAATTACTGTTTACTATTTTTTTATAGATTTTAGAATTTGGGAAATTTTTTTGAAAATTGACTTATTGTATTAGGAGAGGAGAAGCAGTTTCTTCTCTTGAGACAATCGTCTCCTGTTCAAAGAGAGAAACTGTTAAAGGTCAGGTTTGAATCGATGTCTGAGCGTATATCACGCATATAATAACTTATACAATCGGTTAAATTGTCATTTTAATTTATAAGTTTAATAAATAAGTATATTCTTACATTATCTTCTTTAACAGTTGGTAAATTCAATGTTACATTATCACCATAATCTTCTTTTATAGATTGAATGAATTTATTCCCAAGATTTACAATGGCATTTCTAACTTTAACATTTCCCAAAACCATTTCTTTTGTTATTATGTCTCCCTAAAAATACATGATTGATAAATTAATAATAAAATTGAAAAATAAATAATCTTTATAAAAACCAACTATTTCATTTTGTACTTCTTTAATCATATCATAAGCGATTAAAACTTTTCTTTTATTTCCCATGACTTTAATAACATCACTATTGTCTCCTTCACGTGGTAAAAAAATTCTCGTATCAGTCTCTTCTCTAATCTAGAATATTAAATTATATAAATAACAATATTTCTAAAGGTCGGAATCACAAAATTTAATAAATAATAATTACCTTTTTAATAAATACTGCTTTCTTTCCAGCACTAAGTTTGTGAAATTGTTTAAAAATAGGAATTTCCAACACATAGTTGATTTCATCCAATACTTCGGCCAATTCAGCTAATGATTTAAATGCTTTATTTACATCATCGTTCAAACCTCGTATTTTAACTAAATTATTTCTAGCCTCGACTAAATTATCAAACCAAATATTATTTATAAACGGTCAAAATACAAAAAAACAAACATATTAATACTATTAATACTATAAATTACATGAACTGGGGAATATAATTTGAACATTAAATATTTTCTGAAGTTCTCGAACTTTTTCACCCTTAACTCCAATTATCGCTCCGTAGTGACGTTGATCAATTGTTATTTCTTTTTCAATTTTACTTTTCAACTTAAATATCATTTCCTCCAATTCCTAACAAAAATTTTAATTATTAAAAAATTACGAAAGAAACTATTTAATGGAAATTTGTTATAATACCCGATTTCGTTAATACATAATACTTGTAAATTTTTTTCTAAAAAAAACATATTAGAAATCTTTTAAAAACTTTTAAACCTATAATATTAAAATTAAAAGTTCATTTAATTTGTATAAAGTTATATCAAAATTCAATATTAAAATCCTCATTAATTTATTTTTTACTATAAAAGTATAATAAAAATTATCGACATTTCAATTTAGAAATCGTGAAATTTTCAAATATTTATAAAAAGATTTAATTTTAATTTAATTAATAAAATAAATTGAAAGTAGGTATGGTCACAATTAACCACTTAAAAAATAGAGATTATCTGTTTGTCAATTTTTCTCCAACCTATTCATTCCGGCCATTTTTTTCAATATTTAATTTACTTAAATGTGTTAAATTTAAATTTTGATTCATTAAAACATATTTTTGATACATACTTGATCTACTTTTTTCGTGGAATCCTTTGTTCCAGTTATATAAATTATGTCGGACGAATTTTTCATACACGGTATTTGAACACGTGCTCCTGTACGTTTTTCGATACTTTTAAGATTAAGTCCTTGTTTGCCCAATAACTTATTTCGATGTTCTTTTGGAAACTGTGTAATAGTAGTTTTAATCTGAAATTTTAATGTTTTAGTTAAAATTGCTAAAAAAAAATATTTTTTTATTTATTTATATATAAAAAAACATAAAATAACAAATGATTTATCAAACATATTACATTATTATGCACCTTTATGTATTATAATATTAAAAATAATAATAATAATAAATAATTCATAATTTGTACACAACAATATAATATATACATAATAAATATTATTTTTATCAATTTATCTTATTAATTCCAACTTAATTAAAACTTATTTACTTGAGTTTGGTTGCATTCGATAATCATTTGTTTTGCTCGTTTAACATTAACTCTATTTCCGCTGATTAGTAAAGTCAGGTCCATAGTTTTTGAAATACAAATCTCCATTACTACATTATACTCTTTCCCAATTTTTATATATACTTCCTTACATTTTTCTTGCTCTAATTGACTATTCCTGTCCCAATTTCTGTCTTGGGCAGGTATTGTAACTATCTACAAATTTTACAAAATAAAAATTAAAATATTATTTTATTTATATTCTAGATATAAATCAACAAAAACTTTCTAAACTATTACTATTCACACAGAAAAATGTTATTTAATATGTAAATTATCATTCTATAATTTTTATGTTATTTTTTATTTTTTATTTAACTTTTAACACAAAGTTATTATACGAGTAGCTCAACAATTAAATCATGTGAGTAAGGTAACTATGTATACATTTTAACATTGATATACAATAATAATGATTATTGTATATCAATAATAATCAATAATAATAATAATTTGAGATAATTGTAAAATAAGAGTTAATTTTAATTTGATCGACCAATTAAAATTTACAAGTAATGGATAACATATCAAGTGGTTAAATACGTGATCATTTAAATTAATAAGATAGAAAAAATTTTGGGCTTAGGATTAAGGGGATTGCGTAGAAGAGCTGTGATAATAAAAGAAAAGAAAATATTTGATTTATTAATGCCAGATGACCTGAGATAAATTGGAAAACGGTATATCGTCCATAGGACTATTAGGTTATGGGATATTATTAGAACCAGTGGTGAAGGTGCAAGAAGCTTTAGAAAGAGATTTGATAAGAAGAGACGTAAGTACAATATTTTTATTTTGAGTTGTTTCGCGACTTTTAAGAAGTAATTTATGTTTAGGACAACCTTTATAGTTGGAAGTATGATCACCCGCGCAAAAGCCGCACTTGATTAAACTGCCTTTCTCTTTGATGTAACTGTTTTAGGAGTGATTTCCCCTGCGTTTAACACAGCGTAAAGGATGAAGGGTCACCATTATTTACTGTATGGTGATGGTAATAGTTAACATTGTGACCGTAGCTATGTCATTTTAGACACTGAGGTAAATCACTATAAGTCTTATTGGGTAATTCAACTTAAATTTTTGTGTGAAAAATTGATGATTCATTAAGAATTTTTTTTATCATTTGTATTTGGATTAATTTTAACAAAGAACAGCGGGAGCGTATGGCCATTTTGAATGACATTCGTAATTCTTTTGCGGGAATCTAATTCCAATAGGGCATCTGATATATATAGTGACCTAATATTTTTACATTGATGGTAAACAATAGGTAATCTTTGATTATATTATGAATGTCACAAGAGGTGTCGAGTTTGATTTCTTTGTCCATTTCGCTCGAAAAGACAGGGAAATGATTAGACGAAACTAATGGTTTAGTATTATAATCACACTGACATGCGACCGTGTTACAAGCAATGCTCGAATTGGGGAGGTGCGCAGGAGGACGGAGCTCTTATACGATTTTTTTTTTTTTTTTGCGTACCCCAACTATATTTTTTCACCGGAACGGGGGGGCGCCACGTTCATCCTAACTATGGTTAGTTTGAATTTTACTATGCCCCCAAAAAAATTCCGGTCAAGCCGGGGCTCGCCCGGTGAGCACGCCTATGACTTTGGATGTTTCTGAAGCTATCACACGTGATCGAAATATCGATGCTTACAACCTCATTCCATTAATCTTCTCACTGACTCAATTGAAGGTGGTCCACTCTTGTGTCTTGTTGTCACGTGTATAAGATAAATTTGTTTATAGTCACGACGGCCGTCTGCATTGCGCAATGTTTTATTTAACACTTACCGTTATGACCATTTTTTTTTTTTTTTTACAACGTTGTTGCATCCGACGAATGCATCGCGGGTCGCGATGTTTTCGTGTGCAGACGCAACTAATAACGTGAACTTCATGATCCACGACGCCGTAGAGATTTAAAAATAAACACCGCACGAGTAAAGATATAAAAACGGCTCCTAAACACTGCAGTAATGTGCGGCAGAATATACATACAACCGAGATACGTAGTACTAACAGCGGACGGGATCGAATTTGTTCATCTGTATTCGCTTAGCTCTCCGTCGAACATATTGTCCGCTGAGCCGATACATTTTTTTCGGGACGAATTCGTAAATCAAACAATTAGATCGGTATAGTACTAGCTAGAACCCTAGCTAGTATACACCAGCTGTATACGAGCCGTTTCGGACCGAAATCGGTACATCGCAAGGTGAAACAAATATTTCCTGAAAAATTCTTCAAAATCTTTCCCGTGATAGTCATGATAGTCGGTTGCGCGTACTAACGCACGGTGCACTATCGTCATTCGAAATCGTCGAACGTTTTCACGAGATCGAAATCGGAATATAAACCTCAAATGTCCTCTTGTACATCGTTCACAAGATGACTGAAACAGCGATCTGCAATCGAAATTGAAATCTTATAGCACGTATAGTACGTTGTGTGTGTTTCAGCAATACTATATGTGTTATCGGTCACGTCGAAATTCGAATGGGTAAACTGAAAAAAAAATGAACAATCAAAAAGACTGAAAAAAAAAATAATAATAATAATAAATATGCTTTTTAAATCCGGACGGCAATACACGATATCGTCTAGTTTTATGTTCATCCGATCCACATGATATAACAGGGATGGATAACCCATGGCCCGCTGGCTGCATGCGGCCCACCTTGGAAAGATTTATCAAACATTTATAAAAAAAAAAAATGTATCTTTGTCCCAATAAAATATTCTGGAATGCCCGCACAACGCGGAATCCGTATAATTAACAACGTAATTGCAACAAACTGTTTGATTCATCAAAAAAATCTTTGTTCCCAAGTTTTGTCACCATAAAATGGTGAACCATTTTATGCACATAGTCATAAAAACAGTAAATTGCATTCGATCACATACGCTCAGTGATGTGCTTTAGATAAATTTATCTAGATATGTTATCTAGTTAAAAACTTCATATCGTTATTTTATCTAGATAAAAAATAAAATTTACATCTAATTTTCATCTAGATAAATATCATAGCCATCTAGATAATTCACAAAATCTGTAGCTAATCATTAGTAATAAATAATCTACAATTTTATCATTCAATATAATATAAATAACTAAATAAGGAATTTCATTTGTATATTTACTTGCAAAAATTGGTTCTAAAATAGTTTTATATAGCATTTATTATTATCAACAATGACAATTTATTATGTATATAGACATATTTACCTACATAATATGCATGGGAGGTGAGAATTATTTATAATTTCATAGTATGGCCTATACGGGGAAGTCTCATGCTCGTATTACTATTGTTCTGTGGTATTACGAACGCCAAAAGAGCATTTACAAGAATATTTGAACCTGAGATAATGCACCATAGGTCTATACTAGTTATTATTGCAGCTGCGCGGTATATGGTTTATAAATACTAAAATACAGAAATAATTGTCGATAAGAAAATAGCAATATTACAATACGCATTACGCTGTACCTACACAGAAATTGATCGTTCTCCATCATCATTCGACCGCCTTAAATTCAATATTTATAAATAAATTATGTCCATTGTTCATGTAATCATGTGCTCTAAATAATTGTCATTACCGGACCCCAATTCTATGAATTCGTACTACGATTTGTCTACATTATATTATTGTACAACAAAATAAATATTTGGCGTGAAACGTCCGTTATTTATTAAAAACTTGTACTATACGCAGCGCACTCTCATCCACAACATGTTCAGTGTTTATCGTCAGACCGTCTTCAATTTTTCATAATTTTTTCTATGACTTTCAATTTTATTTTATTGGTGAAATATTTTGTATTTTGTAATGGATCGTTACATAATACAATCATTACCCAAGACCAAAAGCGTTCGCCTACAAACGGATGAAAACGTTGATGCCTTATATAAATATCTAGATAAAAATTATTTTATCTATCTATATCTAGATAAATTCAATTTCTACAGTATCTATCTATATCTAGATAATTTTAAATCCAGATATCTTATCTATATCTAAATTTTTTTTTTATCGAAGCACAACACTGCATGCGCTTCCGCACCGAGTTCTTGAAAGAATTGGATTGGATTCATAATACAATGATAAAAACAATAATAATTCATTCTGTTTATTTCAAATAATTAATACACCAAAACTTATTTTGTAATAATAATTAATCCTGTTTAAAATATTTACTGCCCCATTTAGCCAACCACCAAAACACCTCATTAGGCAACTCAATTCAAATAATATTCCCGGAAATCCTCCTAGACGATTAGCTCGCCAATGGTGTAAAGACCTCATGAACCATAATTAAGTTTTAATAACTAAGCAAGTAAAGAAAGTGTCATCGCTGGATGGCTTCAATTATCAACCATTATTCATGTCAAAAAAAAAAAAAAAACATTCCGCACATACGCTTATTGTAAAAAAAAAATTAATTACAGATTGTGTATTCTCTAATAAAAAAAATAAATGTTTACTCTTAATTTTTTTGTATTAGGGCAAAATACTAATATAATTTTATGTGGCCTGCAGAATCGTAATGTATTTCCAAAGTGGCCGACAAGATCATTTGAGTTGGCCACCCCTGTGATATAACGTGTTGTCAGTCAACCGAACACGTACACGATTTGCATTAACGCAATCGCACGATAATACGTATACGTATACGACTGAGTACAAAAGTGTATAAGTTCTGGATCAAGCGAATTTTTATCTTCTTCCTCGGAAAACGTTTCCGCTTTCCGTCTTCGACACCAACATTGCGGTGTTTGGATCTTGCCTAACCTGTAGTGTAATCATCTATCACGCCAGTACGAAAAAGTTATACCAAAACGGTGTACATAAATTACACCGGAACTTTTTCGATAAGTTCTACGGAAGAATATTCGTAGTTTTACGGTGAATCATCAGTACTTTACCGCGTTCGCTTAAAACCATGAACACGAGCCGACGGAGTCTATGCGTAGTAAAACGCGTGGAAATGTATTGAACAGTACTACAGATTTGTTTGATAGTCGTTCAACATTTGTCCGAATTTTGTTCAATCTTCGAATAATAAAATAGTTTATGACGATAAAAATAATGGTTTTCAACGTATCGTAAATCGGTAACGTCACAGCCGTCCGTTGAAAAGAATGCGGTAACGTAAATCGATAAATATATTCTGTTTTCGACCCCATTGATAAATATTCGCAGCATAACCATTTCCTAACAATCAAAACGGTTGTTTCACAATATTTATCCATCCGCGCGTTAGAAGCCGAACAATAACAATGATCATAACAACGTCATACGTACGTACGATACATTTATCATCGTCGTTATCGTTTCACGTTCGGATTTTGCACACGAACACAAAGTATGCGAGTTTGCGCGAAAATCATCGATAGCGTGGAAGTCGTGTACAGATATAGGTTGATGAACTTCATGTAAAACACTTAAGTACGTTGTTAAGTACTGACGTCCAATGCTGTATACAGGGTTGTCAATGACACGTAGGGCGAATCGATTCATGCGACGACGAATTCGTTGATGTTAAATTGATTTTGTTCTTATTTTTTTTTTTTTTTTTGCTAACCGGGCTAAATCTATGCGAGCTTGCGTTGAACGGGATCGTGCAATACAGATCAGATCCCTGCACAGCTCTAATATCCGATAATATTCATAAGTCTCGCACGCGAAATCGTCCAAGTCGCGAGACATCGCCAGTTACCATTACACCCGTTGTAACGTCTACGTTGCGTAACACTATTTCACGGAACAACCGCAATAGTAATACGTCGGGACAGCACTGTACACGTGCAATCGACTTGATCGCAAAACAGCGGTGCACATTTTGAATGATTTGATTCGTAAACGGATTTCCCACGTCACTGTACAATCGTGCCCACCCGCACACGGTGCAGCGTACAGATCGAATTTAGAGACCGGGACTTCCTTAACGACTTGGGAAGAAAAAAAACCTATCGTTCGCGTTACGCGGTCGTGAGCTGCAGACCGCCGCCAGCTCGTGCCGTACACGTTTCGAATTTCAAGTGCAACAATAATATCGCGAACGCACATCGGTGACCGCTGCTCCTGTCGGTGCGAATGATCGACGGGCACAGTTGAACCGTATATTTGTATACGGTTATATACGGATATATATATATAATCTACATGGTGCACCTGTACAATATTCGGCGTACAATGCAGACGGCGAGTGCTTCGCCAGACTACGGATACTTCAGACGACCGATAACAACAATCGGGAATCGTTTGCAAGATACACGCGCGCACACGCCCACGCACCCGAAACACTTATCCGTAACGAGCCCACGCGCAAGTTTGTTAACGTTTGAATTCGTACCGCAGGGTCAGCGTTATGTTTGCAATGCGCGCGCGTTGTTATTTGCGCCCCCATACCGGAATCAACTGAACAAATAAACGTTTCGGTCGAGTGAAATGCGTTACCCCGTCGCAGACGGTAATTATATTAAGTATCCGCGATGTGCGCACACGCGGTGTACAGTCGGACGTACGAGAAATCTCGACGAGTTCAGAGAGGATCAATTTCGCGTGGCTGTAACGCGACGATTGCCGCCGGTGCGGTGGCCGGTTTTCATTATTTCGCGCGGAAGATTCGTACGTTGTATGCACGTCCGCGACGACGCCTTTATCGATTTACGTATTGCTGCACGATCGAAAAACACGGTGATCACGATTTCACGAATCTTCCACGGATTACAAATATTGCGGGAAGCCAATGGGAATACTGAGAGTACGCGCACATAGTATAAGTCCGTGCATTAGGATCGCGGGAATTGCGACGAGACGTTTTCACAATAATGAGCTTAACGTTCCGAAGAAGATAATATCAAACACCAACCAATCAATTTCTATCAATTTTCTTCGCGGCGTGATTTACAGTGAAAAGTAACAAACACCACTACTCTAATCGTGTACAAATGTAAAACTTGTACAAACGAAAAACTCGCGCCCAACGACCCGTGACCGAATTCCACTGCACCTATGTTCGAATGCAATGAGTCAATCTATATTTGCAACAACAATAACGAAAACCGATAATCGTAAGCTTGCAACTGTTGAATACTTGTTGTGTGCACTTGAACTTTTCACATTTACTTGTTATCCGCATTTCCTAATATTTTGCGAAACCTTGAAAAATCATAAAGCAATAATTTAACCACACGATATATTTTCAGACTTAATGTTTGTAATACGTGAGATAAAATTCGAGTGATTGCATTCGTATACCGATTTTATTGCACATGTTCCGCGAAATACGGTACGCGAAATGCGTGTATTTCATTATCTGACCGTGTGCTATTATTATTATAAGAATAACATATTAGCGAATTTAAACTTAATCATAAAAAACAATATTCGACCGTGACATCACGTTGATGCGTAAAATTGGTGTACATATTCATATTATGTTGTGTCGGATACGGACTGACGGATAGGTATACTTTATGAGCTATTATAAATGTCTCAAATTTCATTTATTTCGCTGTGAATATTATAATATACGATTCCGAACTAACCGAATGAGGCAAACGTTTTTGAATTTTGCTATTCGTACATTCATACGGTAAGATCCTGAAAAATAAATCATTTTAAAGTACCGAAATCAACTACATGCAAGTACACCACTTTTTATAATAACGAAAATAATAATCCGAAACGAATGACAAAAAAAATAAAAAAAAATAAAAAAAGTAAACCACCTGAATACGAAAACCAATATCCATTACCGTACGCACCGAAATCCATCGCACTTGTCAACGGGAGATCATCACCGTACGAGATCATGTTTTATAAAAATTATTCGAACGTACGAATTCGAGAACATTATTTACGCGTCGCGGAGCAACTGCGCGTTACGCAGCGGCTGCGGTTTGGAATCGTTGACTACATTGTGCGTACGTACACAGATAAAAAAAAAAATCCAACGAAACTGTATTGTTTATATCGTCCAGAAGTAACACAACAGTTTCGCGTGCGTTATTATGCGCGTACGAACGCGTTTCGTTTTCGTTTGTGACACGTTCGAAATTATACGATGGTCTCGTATTCGCAGGTACCAGGTTTACTCACGTACGCAGAGGTCGTGCGCACAGGAAGAATGTTAAGCCTATACGGTTTTCGTTAAATATTTATTTATGCATACGTTTACACGTGCGGATTGGAATATTCTACATCTGCACAACTCAAATAACACTCTCAATCGCCCACTCACTCGCTCACACAGTGATCAGTGTACAGCCAAAAACAAATTAACGCGACTCGTTCAACATTTTGAGAGAATTTACTATTGTCTGTGCATAGGCGCACTAAGAGAGGAATTATCTTTTTTTAAATCGCAAGGAACCGAAACGGTTTAGTGCTCTGTGGACTGGACGTATATTATTAAATTTATTATATTATTAGTATATTATTATATTTTTAAACTTTTCGCTTATCTTAGAAATATTTTATCTCATACGAAACGTTGTTAATAATATAATTATCGCGATTGAGAGGTGTATGTAAATTAATACGAAATAAATAAATGAAAATAAATATCATTACAAAGTATTATATGCACCTTATGTCGATCCTTAATATATATTTTTTTTTACATCCAAAATAGTAGTATTACTTTAATCTAAATGAGTACAATATTATACACACATGTACATGATACGAGCTAAAAAATTTGGCCAGGGGAAAATATGAAAAAAACTTGCGTACAACTTCAAGTCACTGGCCTGACTTAACCCCGAGCAAATCGTCTGTACGTCTCGAACAAATAACATCTATTATCTCGTATTAATATACGTTGTACAGATGACGGATTAGGCAGTACAATGTGGTAAAGTACATAACTGTATGTGTCGCAAACGGCCCTGTCTATCGAGCACAATAGCGTCTGTAATCCCGAAAAAGGTGATTCGCACGTGACGATTTCGAGTAACAAAATAATTTGTTATGCATTGTTAAGCGCGCTCGTCGGGTGGTCGATAAATAGGTGCACGCGATTGTGTCTATTATATTTTACCATGTGAATAGATAAGGAAAACCAAAGGAAACAACAGCTCGCTGCAGGATCGATGTCCAAGGACGTCGTTGAATACGTGTAGGTGCATACGTGCACGCCTCGCGAGATAAACATAGTATTATATACGACGGGAAAACGAAACGGACGTGTCGCGCACGTTTTTGACGACATATTTTTTCGCTCTATTTTTTTCATAATCTTAAAAATAAAAGGACAGAAATACAGTCCCATATACCTTTTAACACGTTTATACGACGTGTGGTGTTCATAAATGTATATGTGTTTACGGTGAATGGACTTGTACAACCGTACAGGTACCTGACCTGTGTGTATGTGTGTGCAATAGTAGGTATCTGTAAATAAGGTCGTGTGTCACAGGGATTATACGAGTCATATAATACGTTTTATACACTTTTTGGAGGCAACCGAGTATATTATAATAGAAACGACCACACGGTAATCCTAACCTGAAGGCGATGTCCTGCGTTGAACGCGTACCATGATAGAATAGTGTTTAAAAGAGATCGCACGACCGACCGGTACGTGATTTTCTCAACATCTACACGGGTTCGGGGTGAGGTACATGGCGGTTCCTCCATCGCGGTACATCCACTCAATAATACACATACAATTATTTGTGAAAATAAATGTTTATATTTACGTGTGTTTGTTGTACGAAAAACCGCAGCCTACTCTAAAGTGTATCATATTCACGTGTTAGGGTACATAATATTAAATCAAACATGGTAACGCACGTGTCTCTTTCGATTGTTTTCCCACTGCAAATCCAATCGTTTATCAACGTGCGTGTAATTTTTCATTTGCTCCAAAGAAATTCGTTTGGAATCGAAACAAATTACGTTTCACCGTTCTCAAACAAAATTTTAAAAGCTACAGCTATATCCCGATTTTCCGTTGCCATCCATCAAACTCTTAACCAGTCATTTGTTCCAGTATTATGTTTTGTTTATTTTTATCGATTACAGTATTAAGTGGTCGGAGGTGGGTCCGTGTATTTTAGTCCATACTTAAAGTTATATAAAATGCGTTAAGTACCTACTTCTTTAAGACCTATAAGGCCCGCATCACGTAAAAACCACTTATGGCCAAGTATATTATGTGAAAGGTACATTGAAATTTATAATTTACCGTTATTCTAACATAAAATCTATGAAATTAATATGTGCAATACTCTTGCGACGTGTTATAAGTTACAACAACGGCATTGCGTCAACAACGACGAAGTTTAAAATAGATCGAATGTAAAAAAATTGTTTTATAGTTTTTGTTTTTAAAAATCCATCCACGCACGGTTAACCTTACGTTGTCGTTGGATCCCACTCGTCGCGTTTGATGGGTTGATCGAAATCTTGTGACACCGACTTGCGGTCTTAGCCGATTGGAGTCTGCGCAAATCACGAAACCACGAATCACCGCTATGGTATTTCGTTATGCTAAGGCAGGCGTATGTTTACGGGGTCTTACCACATGGGCGACGAGGAAAAGCTGACGACCGACAGCGATCGTGCACATGTATGATTTACCGATGATACATATGTTTAAAGTTCTGACAAAAACCGCACAAAAGTCGAAGTCATGAACTGTGATACGGCCAATAAGACGAAAATTAATACGAGAAATGTGTGTGTAATTAAATAATAATTTAAGTATTGAATAAATAAAAATGGGCGTCAACAAGGTAATAAAATTGTGTAAAACTTGATATTGACGAGCCGTCGTTATTATACCACGAAACCAACTAAACGTTTTTATGACAACTCAACTAATGAACATGTTTTTACAACTCGTAATAACAACACATTCGTATTTCTGCTAAGATCAATATATCAAATGCTATATTTTATCAAACAAAAACAATGCTAAGAGACGAGCTTCATGATCAAGGAACTTCTTCCATGTCAACAACTGGAAAAATGTTAAAATTTGTAATGAACAAAGAACTCGTCTCATTATTAATAATAAACAATAATTGTTGCTAAACAAACATTTCGGATACTAATATAGTTTTTTAATAATTATTATGTTTTATTTTTTAATTAGTCTTTTTTTATACATTTTTTTTAAGAAAAACTTTTCTCGAACCCAATTTTCTTAGTATAATCAACTGAAGATGAAACAACATCTCTATATTTTCTCTAATTAGTAATTTCCATTTTCACTACTGTGCTTTAAGTACAATTTTATTTCAGCGGCTTAAACGAGGCATTGTCTCATTGAAATTCCTTTTTTCACTTAGGTTTAGGATGTTCTAATTTTAATATTCCTAGACTAATGTTTTATCAAGATCAATACTTCTAGAATAAATGTTCGCATGAACGTGATTAGAAGATAACTTTCGGGACGTGTAAACGTTTTTTTTTTCTAAACGAAATGGTTAGTTAACCGTTTACTATAAGTTAACCATTTACTAACTATAAGTTGATTTCAAGGTTCAGTGGCCCAGGACAACTTTGCACTGTTTTAGCTAACAAAACAAACTGATTTAAATACACGTAACGTGCGCTCCGGTCTTCTAATTTAAACAACTGTGGATGGTCAAACATAAGTCATTGTGACACAACTGTGCAGACATTTATCGAACGGAACAAATTAAAAAAAAAAAAATTAATATTTTTGTTATATGAATAATAATAATAACACACAGTATACTTATTGTCAGCCACGTTAACACAACGATGTCGTTGTAACTCGTCAAACGCATATGGTCATCACTTGGTTGACAGTTTTTGACGTGGCTCGCAAAACGACGAGAATTCGGCACACCCTTAGAACGAACTGGAACGATAACGACGACGGCTATAATTCAATCGAACGGAATCGGACGTTTCCGCAGGAAAATCCATCGCTCGTGCAGCGGAACCCATAAATACATATCCGTTTAATCGTGTTGTGGTGTAATTAATTCGATACCCACGCGGGTCACGGCAGGTTTCAATGTTGGTCGTCGTACAACACGCGTACGTACATGTACCGTTTCTCGCCTTAGTACATGGAAAAAAAACCGAACTCGGTAGAATATTATTTATTGTACGCGTGTCGTACGGTCGTAAATCGTCATCCAGGACGGTGGTGTGCAATACGCGTGCACGGTCCTTTTGACGGCTGACGAGCTACATTATGTTGTTCAACTTTTGCGCGGCCAAAGAGACTTAAATCCTGAAAAAACGGCATGCGAGGTTGAACGTCGACAGACAACCAACCTCGTCCAGGTGGACCAACAGATAATAATGTGTGCAGTAGATTCCGTTTCGTTTTTCGGGTCATCGATATTTTAATCATGTCAACACTCAGGACGAGGACCAGTGTAAATTCCTTTTAATCATTGCGAAACTGAAAAAAAAAAACCAAGAATTTTTGATCCGAACGTGTTCGTGTGAAATAATTAAAAATACTTGCATGGAAATCGCCCGTCAAGTGTTACGTTCAAATTTTATATTGTTTACTATTGCATATTTTATACGAACTCATAACATATTTTTTTAAGTGAAATAGAAATTATAAATTATATTTAAATCGGCGAGTAGCTGCGATTTCGCACGAACGTCGTAGGTTCGTCGTCGCTGACCTGGGGATGTGGAAAACACCGGGCAACTTTTTTCTTTTTTTTTTTTTTTAAACCCTCTAGCCTAACCGTCTAACATATTATAGTAAAAAGAGTGCTGTATGTAGACATGACATTGTATAAGCTAGCTGTATTTGCGCGTGCGATGTACAGGCCACGGTAGGAAGACGAATACGAGTACGAGATGAATACGAATTTTTCTAGGGTACTTCTTCGTAAACGCGCTTAGAATGCATTGGGACATGGAGAAGTTGCTGCGGTTTTACCGTCAAATGTAATGCGTTAACTATTTAAACGCGTGATATTTATCGTTGATTAGTAAACCTAGAACCCAATGCACCTATCAATATTTGAAACGGTTTACTGCTGCATGTTTATCATATGTAAATTACTATATAAACTCGGTTAACCGTCACTCTCTGTTATCCGTCATCGCTATCGTTGATGAGGCAATCGCGATAACTAAACTCATAAATTTTTTCTAATATCCAACATATGCCAAAAAATAAAACGCTACGTGAACGAACAAATTAAATTATTTTTAATCTAATTTAATCAGTGACTGACGATGAGTGGCCCGGTTTTACGGCTACATAAAATACGAAATATTTCAGCTAAAAAGGCTCGAGCATAAAAAAAACAAAATAAAATAACAAATATTTTTTGTTCAAAATCGTTAGTTTAAGTTTAGTAGTGTTTAGTATGGCATGTAATGTGTAGTGCATATATGTATTACTTTTTCCTGAAAATGCAGACGTAAAACGTATACGTTTATTGGAACATTTCTGTTAACCGCCTATTCGATTAACCTGTACCGACGGTGACGGTTAATCGAATTTCTGCTGTACGTTTTTCATCGTTTATTTTTTTGTTTTTCCATCCGTTAAACCTTGCGTAATACTCTGTACACGCAGGTATCCTACGGCTCTGCCTGTGTAAATTACTAAACACCACCGCTACGAACGGTACAGCATGTTTCCGACTCGGACGTCATAAATGTATGCATAATATTGCACATGGGTAGCAGGGGCGGCTCGTCAGGGGAGACTTTGAGACTGCGTCTCCTCTTAAAAAAAAAAAGAAAAAACACCTACTTGTGAATAATAACTATTTAAAAATGTATAAAATGTTTTCATTTTTATTGAAAATGTATTATAGCGTTTTCTATATTTATTATTATAAATTTAATGCCACAAAATATAAAACCTATAAATAGTTATTTGGATGGAAACACTATTTTAGTAATTTCCGAGAGGTTCAATCGTAACATTTAATGGTTTGACTTGTTGGACAGAGGGGGCCGGGAAGAATAATACGAGTATTACAGACGCTATTGAAACTGGGTTCACGACAATAATTTCTGTACCATCGCGCCGTTGTTAGTCACTGTACACCGTTATCTACGAATTCACAGATAAAAAAAAAATTGCAGAATTGAATTAGTTTATAAAAAAATTTACCATGAAATTAAGTTAAAATATTATTATTATTATTATTACTTAAAAATATTAACTAAATATTAATTTAAGTATAATTAAGTCTCCAATAAAGGAGTGTTTCTTGTTCGTTGTTGTATGGAGTTTATGTTAAATAATTTAAGTCTCCCCAGAATATTTACTACGAGCCGTCGTTACTGTTGGGTAGTATTATTCCTCCGTCGGATATTGCCGCGCCCCCGCGCGCTGCATTATTCAATGGAATAAGATATCGTACACTGCACGTTTTGCGCATCAAACCCCTTCGCGGTTTCATCGAGTTGTGATTCATTAATCTTACATTATCCTCATTATTATTATTATCTTCACGTTGAATGCACTGCGATGACGTCTCGTCTTGCAGTGCTCAAGACAGCCGCACCGGGTGTATACATTATTGTTGTTGGTGTTTTTTGTTAAGTTCCATGACGTCTATGTATGAGGCTGCGAGTTTTTTGCTTTATCGGGGAAACGGTTTTCGAAATCCAATCGAAACAATGTAAAATGAACAAGTAAAGATTATTTACACGACAGTTCGATACGTTTAGGTAGATAACGGTTTTTTTTATTTTTACCAATTTATTTATATAATTTTGACAATGAACCTACCGCTACTGTATACGATGTACCGCACGAACAACTCGCGATACCGTTGGAACGTTACAGGTTATCGATTTACATTTAAATCGTTCGCATCATACCAGGCACAGCCAACGGGACCGACAACAAATGTCACTTGACCGATGCACACGGACTATTTGATTTGTAGACGGGTGCGTATGATTTAAATATTATAAAAGTATAATTTAATATCCGAATAAGCTGCGGCGCATAGTGGACAACAGGAACACAATGATTTTACGTTCGAAAAATGTTAAACGCATATAGTGTGGCTGATTATTGAACGCGATTGCAATCGAACACCGTGCAGCACTGCAGCAGATGCATTGCGTCGATAAACAACCAAAAATCACTTAAATCATGTAAAATAGCTAAATAAGCTTGTCGCGCTTGCGTATCAACTGCAAGTCGTTCTGGTACGCGGTACTATCGTAACACGGAAACTAAATCATGAGTACACTTATCAACAGGACCCTAAATTTAAATGCCCTAAAAATATAAAAAAAATCCCTTTCAAGAAATGCATTTATGATCTAAAAACTCTAAAAAAATGCCCTTTTAAAAAATGCAAATCGAATAGTGATAACTTATTCGACGATAACGTTATTTTCGTCCACAGGACGCACTGACGCGTCGCGATGCTCCTCTCGGTGTTGAATTCTCGTCGACAAAATGCAGTGCCAACTTTCGTTCGTGTGCGAAACCTGCGGTTTTTGAATCCAAACAAATCCAAGCGTATTGATTTCGATTTTCGCTTTTTTTCTTTCTTTGACCGACATCGCCGTCGAACAGCTGTACCGAATGTCCTGCTAACATGTCAGATGCGACCGGATATTCGGAACCGTAATTCAGAGGATAAGTTTTTTCTCTGTTTTTTCAATAGGAGAATTCAATTCAAATCGGTTTGGAGAATAATTTTTAAGAGCATAACTATAGTCCGTATTGCGTGTTTGTTTTGTCAGATATAAGTTCACGAAAACTTTTACTAAATTTTTAATTATTTTTCTCGCTTTAATTCTTTTCAAATTCGATAAATAAAAGGTGTGGTATATATATATATATTTAAATGAGTGTATTTTGTCTTGAACTGCATTACGATTTCACTTTTCTCTATTAAAAGTGCCATTCCATTGTACGCAAGTGTTAAGGTACCGTTAATGACGGATTTTTTAGCATAGGCATATGCGCGATTTTTCGAACATTTCGCGATGACCGAAAATCGTGTATTCGCATGGGGACGAAATATAACGTATACGTACTGTTTCCAGACTACTTCTGGATGTAATATTTTTAATTGAGGAGAAGAGAAGGTATGCGATGATGGTTGGTTCGAAGCTATGGTAGGGCCGGAAAGATAGTGAGAATCATAAGAGGTCGTGAATTAATTTTGCTCTCTTTGAAGGTGCACGTTTTTAAAGCCGGCACGTGTACGCTTATGGAAAAGATGATCGGAACACGTGTATTGCTTGACGTTTGATTATTGATGGTGTTTCGTTTGGACTTTGATTATTAATTTTCTATTCGTTTTCTATCACGATCGGTATGATTTCCGAACCGTTCTTCTCCAGTAACTGATTTCCGGATACGCTCCTAGTACTGGCTCTGTTTCACGTGTTTCTCATACTTTCGCAGACGTGCCAGATACACAAACGTGTATGTAAATATACGTAAGGTATGACATTATAAATTACATCCGGTTTTGCGCTGCGAGTGTGCGCGTGCAATGTAATAATTCGTAGAACGCAACATGTGCGTTGGGAGATCCGCATACTTACTCGTACAGTATTATTATATACGCACGCGTTTTATTTATTATTATAATTTTTTACCCCATACGTAATCGCGTCTTACGTGCAGCGGTCAATTGCAGGTGTGCCGGGGAAAAAAAAAAATTAATAAAACTGCGATAAAAACGAAATTTGCATTATTGCAGCAACAGCCGCTACCACCTTTTTGATGCACCTTGCGGACATGTATTATATTGAAATATATTGTAATACGCATAGTCGCCGGATCAATTGATATTTTTTTATAATTTTTTTTGTGCACGATTTTTTTTTTTTTTTTTTTTTTAATATGTTAATCGCGTTTGCTTTGTACGCGTGTAGTGCACAGCAACACAGACTCGTTTTTTTCTTTTCCATGACAACCGGGTATTTACTGTTTAAGCGACTAATTCAATTGTTGACCTACGTGCGTTACTACGCATTATTCAGCGCTCATGTCTCGTACGCACAGAAAGTGGCGTACATTCAGTTTCCTTAAGTATGGGGGATTAAATTATAAACATAATTTTCGTGTCAATATCAAGCGTCTATTTTCAAATCTCTGACGACGACGAAAAATTAATGCAACTGCTATTGCAACATAATTGACAAATACTACATCTTCATACACACGTTTACGATTCATAATACGCATATTTTTCATTCTAACCGTTTAAAAAGTGGAATTGCTCCCCTCCCCCAATTTATACGCCACTGCAACCCGACCACACTCGCATACGCTGTGTATTTATATACGAATTTATACGCAATTTTCACGCTTCGAACTAAATGACCGCAGGCGACAAACCTATATTATAATGTTTAAGATAATTTATCGATGTGTTTATGCGGAGATACTGGTACATTGTTTTAGTTACAATGTTGAAAAAGTTTCCATCGAATGATCAATGGATGGTGTACAATTTTATTGATCGTTAAGCGTCTCTTTAGATTGTGCGATTTTAATTTGCTGCGAGGGAATTCGTTAAAGAAAAACAACTTCGAAACGAATTTTTATTATTTTTCTATAAAATGTGTAAATGCTGACTGAGAACAGTCAACTTTCGTAGAGCCTTGTTATTTGAATTGTGTTTTTTATATGATTGTTTTTACATAAAAATACACATTTTCAAAACCATTTAAATTATTGTCTTAATTAAACCACCGCATACGCAGTACAACTTTTTTCTTATTTTCGCCACTTATTTTAACCTATTTCTTAATAAATGTTGGTGGTATAACCAACTCTATGTCTAAAATTTATAAAGTTACATAAAAAATAAAAAAAACGGTAAAATGCCGCTCCAATTTTTTTACTGTAATTCTGAAAACAATTATTCTAGAATTGTTTAGGCTAGAAATGTTCAACCCGATATATTAAGGTAATGTTTACAAGGAAATGTCAAAATAAGTGGTTGCCATTCAAGAAAAATCAGTTGTACTTCACATGAAGTAATCTAGTTAAGTTAAAAAAATGCAAAGGTTATAAAATTGTGTATTTTTATGTAATAACAACAGTCAAAAAAACAGAATTTAACTGGTAGGACTCTATACAAAAATATTGAATGTTCTCAATTAGCATTTACACACTGTATATATATGTTATTAATTAGATAAGCGTATTTACGTACTCAACATAGGCACTGAGTATATATATATATATATATATATATACTTCAGCAGTTGCTAAACGAACCCATTTTCAATAATTGAGTTGATTTAATTTTCTAAAAACAAACGCACGGTTTTAATTTATTTTTACTTAACACATTCTCTTTATCGTTTTCGTCCACCATTTTACCATAATTACAAAATCACATTATGCGAAATGTTTACGTTTAATAAATTGTACACAGTGTATACGAATGTCTATACGGGCGAGTTCGTTTTTGACCAAAACCGTACCTTTCCCCTTTCGGCCGATTCACTTTTCGATCAAAAAAAAAAATTTATATAATACATTTATAATAATAAAATAATGATATACAATGTTTGATTATGATGGAAAATACTATAATATATTAATGACGATTCAGGGTTTTACTCGCATAGCGAAGTTTTAGGTTCACATACAGAGCATAATCCCATTTGCAACAGTATCAAGGTTTGTATAAAAACTAGGTTAGACTTAGACTATAATTCCCCTTGGAGCGAAGCCCCATCCTCCAGAAAAGTGCCACGCAGTGGCACTCGAGTTTGTGAGTGGAGCCAGCAGTCGAAACGAGCGAAGTTCTAAAATTTTTAAAATTAAAGTTCCGATTTTTTGAAAAAAAAATGCAAACAATTTTCATTACGATAAGAAATCAAAACTAGATACAAAATATCGTTTTCTTTTATATTAATATTTTAATAATTATTGACAACAATTATACATCATTGTTTTAAATTTATTATATAAATTTTTATTTTGGTCGAAAACGGCCATGCTCGTATATACTATGCGAGTATCGTTGTGTGTACAATACGAATACATGCTGAAGGAAAAATAAATATACTGTAGTGTATCTTTCTGTTCTCTGCTTCTCTTCTTGCCCATCTGCCTTTTAACAAGCGAATTTAGCATGAATAAATATTTTCATAATTACTCTTTATTAGATTATCTTCAATTAACATCATGTCTTAACGTTTTTTTTTTTTTTTATATTAAAGTGCAGAAGCGTCTGATGAATTACAATCAAATGCATAATACAGTGTACATAATAATGTAACTACGTATTTTTTTTTTTTTTACCTCGTCGGACTTCCGGTCGTGTTCACAATTTGTTTATTTTGATGACAAAATAAATTCGTTCAACGTCTCAGGAGTCTATTTTTTTTCCTATAATATTTTTCCCGTTTTTTCTTTCCTCCTCTATATTGTACCGTCGAACAAAACGATTGGCTACCATCATCGCGCTACTATAGACTCAATAACAGTATCACTTGTCTTATAGGAAAAAAATATAGTATGCATTTTTTTCCCCCATCAATCTCGCACAATTGTCTTGTCGATAACTTTCTGCGGTCACAAAATGAAAACCACTATTTTGTTCAATCGTTTTCAATTATTTTCATAATAACATACACATATTATGCATATATATGCGTAATATTATAGACTCTTTAAGCAAACGATTATATTTGAATAGAACTTGAAAAAATTTGCAATACTTAAAAGTTTTTCGTCATTCTTTAATTCATCACTTTTACAAATGCGTTGGGCAACGGAATATTAACTGTATTTATTTTTAATTAATCAAAACGGTTATAACCAAGAGAAATCTTAGTGTATATGTATACGCGTTATAATGAATTGAAAATTAATGACGAAAATAAAATAATTTTCTAATTAAAAACAAACTGATAGAGTGATAAATATATTAGAGAAACGAAACAAAATATAATGAGGAAAAACTCGCGCCGAATTATTATGTATAAATAAAAAAAAATAATAATTATAATGTCGTCGTAAAATCATATTTACAATCATCATTAATTTAAGTATTTTAAAAGGAATTCATATCGAGATTTTTAACCGTAAAAAATATACTTGATTATTTATTTTTATAGTTCCTATTAAGCAATATTATCACAATTTAATTAAATTTGTAAATATATTGAATGTGTTTAAATTATTTGGGTTTTATTTTGTATTTTGTATATTTTATTTGTTGACACATATTATAAAATGTAATAAAAATATATTATATCTGAAACATGACATTATTTGAATATTTCAAGATCTTATCTTATCTTGCAGAAAATATAATAATATTCTTTTACTTTTTATTAATAATCCTGGACACTGAATTGTCATGCAAAATCAATTGGGATATTACATAGAGAAATTATATTCAAATTTCTATCGTTTCATCGACATTTCTAATTTTGAATGATTAATGTTTTCTATTTTAAAATGGCATTCCATATAAGTTATGATAATAATTTTCGATAGAATTAACATGTCAATCATGAATCATGCAATAGTGAACCAACCGATTACGCATATTAAACCTAAACATTTATTAGTGAGAATCTAATGACTATATCCATTTTTTTTTTTGCGCTCGTTAACTCTCCTAAAATATTGTAAATTACCATAAAAATATTTTGCTACTGAATTACACGTATATAAACTCCCCTGAAAATATATTGCTACTTAATTTCACGTATGTAAGTTCCCCTAAACTTAAAATGGAAACTACCCAATATAAAACTTCTCTTTAACGTCATCTTACGTTTAACAAAATATTTTTGCAAACCTTGGTCTTCATTCTAAATTATGAGTAAATTTATCTCTGTACAACGAATATGTTTTTATAGAACGAATAAACTGTTCAAAAATAAACCTGTTTTTATAGAACATACTTATGCACTATGCCACTATAAAATATGAACCCTATAATTTGAAAAGGTGGACCATTTCATAAACGTTCATAATACATTTAAGTACGCAAAGATACACAAAAATATGACATAAATTATTAAATCAGCTAATAGAAAATTATAAAGAACAAATAGTTACTAAGTTCCAAGTCAGTTTTACATTATTACTCATTCAAACATTAATATCACAATATTAACAAGAACTATTGACGATTATTATAAAAAATTATACGATGATATAGCTATAAATATACAAATAAAAATATTAATTACAGAAAAAACAGTTTTTGGAGAACAATGGAACCACTTCTGTGTTATGTGGATAACGCCAAATGATTTTAATATAAAAATATAAATACCTAATATAATAAAATTAGCATACATTAGCAACATGTTTCAGGAGAATTTACAATATTTATATACGTATGATTCAGTAGTAGAATATTTTCAGAAGAGTTTACATACGTATAATTCAGTAGCAAAAAGCTTTTAGGGGAGTTTACAATTGCCATTTTTTTTCATCTACTTCGAAACCATCCATTTCTCCGTCTGCTCTCTAATCAAAACGTTAAACTATCGCAGTCGATCAAATAGGGTGTGATAAATTGAAAAAACATCAATCGACTTGTTTATACTTCTAAAAAATATATTCTCAAACGGTTTAACGTAACCTAACTCACCTGGAGCCCGCCAATATCTTTTGGGGGATACACATAATTCGGAAGTGTGAGTGCACAAACTCTTGATATTTTGAAGATTTCAAAATGTTGAGTGGACGGATTGAGGAAATGGATCCCAACAATAATGGGTTCTCGACCGTTTAAAACCACCGCTCGAAAGTTAATAATATTATGTTGGATAACCACCAAATTGACTCGTTTAACGCGTAAGAAGTAACTATCGCGCCCAGGATCTATCTGGTGTAGAAACTAGATTAACCGGTACAGCTATTAATCATACGGTAACCAACAGACATATAATGTACATAGTAGAAGCCACGTGTGCGTTTATAAAAGTCAATACTTTATAGATCGACAATGGATCATGATTAAAGATACTTACATAAAATCTACAAGTACTATCCAATACTATCCATCTCGTTCAGACAGAAATGTGTTTTTGAACGCACAGAACGCGTGTGTCCGTATTATAGTAACGCATTAATGGTAGGAAATATTATTCAAAGCGAAGTTCCTAGAAAAAATTAATTTCGTTTTTCACTGGTACAAATGCACGACGGGTCCGTATTTCGAATAACGAATTGTGTTCTTCTGGACATTAAAAATTATCTGTTGTTGGTCTTGAAAAAAAAATAATAATTACTGTTTATTTCCCGAAACGAGCCGGTAAATAATTGACCGGAGGAAATAATACAACACTGCAATGCGACATCGGTAGATATCATAATACAATCCATATGTGTTATACGAATGGTCGTAAAATTGCGAGAACCGTCGAAATGTTGTAATTATTTATATTTTCTTTTATACGTCTGTAATAATTATTGCGGTTGATACGACAGGAAAAAAAGAAACGTAAAACGTTCGTGTTTGTCCGTTTGGTTTACAACGACGGATACGTATTTGATTACCACGGGCTCGAGTGTCCGTTGGCATTTTTATTTCGAATACATTTTTAATGAAATATTTTCACGTATCGGCTTTCGTAGGCGTTTAAACCCTTGCAAAACGGCGCGGCGGGTTTCTTTCTGTTGTATTCTAACTGAAATCGATTACACAACTGCAAATAACATACGAGAGACAGCGCACGCCCGAACCGGCGACGACGTGTTATGCGCTCCGCGAGCGTAAATGAAAAATGAAAACGTTTAAATCGCACCGCCGTGTAACGTACACCTGTACGAGTGTTCCACGTAGTGATGGACGCAAAACATTTACACGGTTATGTGCAAAACGTCGTCGTAAATCAAATTATCTAAATTTAGACATTCGGGGGTTATACGTTACACGGGTAACGTTTCCCGAGGAATCGAAAACGAAGCGTATTAATGTTATGCGCACGTGCAACGCTGGGTCCCGGATTCGGAACGGTGCACTGCGATTCGAGTCGGTTATTTAAAAGATCTATACGCGTGCACACAGGCACCCGAACAGCTTAATAACGAAACGGATGGAAATCAAGAGAAAAAATATATAAAAATAAATAACCAACCGGTTTGACGGGCTTTTTTCACGTCGTGTTATACGAATCAATCGATTCAAACGTTCGCGTAGAAAACAATCTTATAACCTATAACGTCTTTCGGAAGCGTTCGGCAACAAGACGTTTCTCGGTTGGTTTCGGTACAACAAGTGAACAATCGGTTTTCGAAAAATCCGAACTACTACGTCGCTGTCCGCGCGGTCTCAAGTGTTCTGTAAAAAAAAAAAAAAAATCGAATCGTAGAAACAGGAAATCCTCCGCACACGACAAACGTGCGGCTAATTGATATTTTAAGACACGGTAGGGGTTCATGTTCGATTAACGAGCGTGGGCCAACGACGATTATTATTAATTATCGTAACATTATTCGCGCGCGTACATGCTTGTGTTCAGCGTTTATCGCCACGGTTGTTTTCGACAGCAGTACCGGAGGTGGCGGAACGCAATGATATTTGAGTATTATACGTTTATCATTATTCCGATGCTCAACCGCGGCACACGTCGCATAAATATACTTATTACATTATTGTCGTACACGTCCGCGCGTCGATCACTCCACCGACGGCCGACACGTGACGCCACGGTATTACCGACGGCTGCAGTTACAGTAATTATTATTATAACGATTAGCAATAGTGTATAAGACGTCAGCGACGTGCGCAGGGGAGGATATATCCCCCCCCAATGGGCCTTTTTTTTTATTGTCTTAAACGTTTAGAAACGTGTTTTAGAAATCCGACGGGGTACTCATAGCAGTGCATTTTATAAGGAATTTTCACTGGGCGAAAAAAAATGTTTTTCTCAAAATCGTCAATGTTTAGGTATAATATCATAGTACGATTATAGTATAACACGTTTGTTTCGCATTATTTCGCCCAATCTTTTAAAATACTGTTGACAGAGTATAATCACTGGGCGACATTTGTGTCGCCTAGTTAACTAGTTACAAAATACATTGACTCACAGTTAAATGGGTTGGGGTTAATGAACACACATCGAGACATTCCATTATTTACAGAACACAGAACAAATAATTGATGAATTTAGTGTAAAAACCAGAAGGATGAGTTTCCTAATTTTTTTTATTGTATAATAATAAAGAATAAAGTTTGAAAATAATACATTCTTTTTTATGACATCCCTCCCAAATAAGGCCGTATCTGGGGGGGTCCAAGGTGTCTGGACCCCCAAAATTTCTTTAATCTTCTTACGAATGTTTAAAATATTTATTTATTTTTAATACCAACATAAAGATTTTCAATTAAAAAAGACTTAAGCTCCAATTAATCATTGACTGCTTTAAATTTTATATCATAATGTCATATGAAAATATGATATTAATTTTAATAAAAGAAGATTAAATCGTTTTCTGTCTTATTTTTAACCAAATATCAAAAGTTAAAATATGAATTCAATAAAATTACAATACACATGTTTTGGACCCCTCCCGAAACAAATGTCTAGATACGGCCTTGCACCCATACCAAATTTCTGCGCACGCCTCTGTACGACGTTTTACATTTCGAGCACGGCGCGCAACTATCGTTGTGGTATAAATCATAATGGTAGAATTTATCTTTGGATGAATATTCAACGTCAATATCGATTTATGCAGGACACGCTGCGTCAACGATTGCGACGACTAAACGATTTCCTGATGTTACTCCTGTACACGTGGCGTACATAATATGTTGCAGTTTGACAATTCGAAAGTTTAAAACATTATTACCTATTTTTTTTTTTAAATGTTTTCATTTTTTATTTAATCAAAGTATTTGTACATAATACATTTAAAAAAATTAAATGTTTGATTACCTACCTCCTTTAAATTAGGCTTTTGATGGAGATGGAGACATATTTTAACTAGTTAGATTACAATAAAAGCTAATAGGTGTATAAATACAATTATAAAGTTGCAGAATCAGCGTAATATATTATAACTAGAAAACTTATGCACAGTTTATTAATTAAATCTAAGAATCTACGTAAAATTATTTTTATATAGAATTATGACTCGATCATTCTGGTTCCTTTTTCTTCGAAAAGTTCATGTTTTGGTCATGTAAAATTATATTTCAAGAATTTATAACCTGCCAAGTATCAGTTAATATCACAATATTTGATGTATAGTTATTTTTTTTATTTTCATGTAGAAGGAATAGTTCGTCTAAATTTACATTAATACTTCCAATATCACAACAAAAATTTTTAGAAAAATTACATTTATAATATTATATGTATTGATAAATTCAAAAAATGATTCATAATAATTCGTCGTATAATCTAAAAATGTATTCATCATACTAATATTCAGGGCTGTCCCGAAGGGGGGTCTTGAGAGGATGTTTCACTCTTCCCTTCCCCCAACGAAAATGCCAGTCGGCGGTCGGACTTGTTTCATTATAGCCTATAAGGACCTAATTTTACTTACGAAAAACAAATATTACATATTTCGTAATACAGTGTATACACGAATACAATTTATAGAACTATTTATTATACAATATAAAATATTATTATATATATACACACACATAATTAAATTGTCAATTTTAAGAACGTGCGACACTGACACATATATACATGTTAAAAAGTAAAAAAACGACTACATATAGTTAGTTATAGTACAGACCTTGAGTAAAAAAATTGTAATCTGCATTTTTCATATTTTTCACCCCCCCCCCTCGATTTTCATCTTCAGGATGGCCCTGCTAATATTGTCCATAATGTGCAAATGGTATATTATTTTAATTTGAAATACAAATTAATTTTAATATTTAGTTTGAAGTTTAAATTGTATATTGAATATTTTCATCAAATATATTGATAACATTTGAGTTTCATCTATTTTTTAAAAAAAATTTTGTTTTTAAATTTCACAAATTTGTAGCTATGTTCTTTTGTATAAAACGCAAATTTGTGTTTTATAAAAATATTTTTATTTGAATTAAATAGTTATTAATATAAATACCATTTATTTCTGGCACTTATATTGTTCACTGATATACTTTTGTTTTTCGTTAAACCAATTATCTTTTGTCGACTTTACTTCCACTATTATTTTACAAGGCTTATTGATCACATTTGTTCTTCTGCGATGTACATTTACTATAAACAAATAAACACCTACTGTTAATGAAATTCGACTAGCACATTCAAAATGCAAATAAGTTTTACATTTAGATCACTTAACTTCATCATTATCAAATGTATGATTATTTCAAATTGCTCATAACAACATTTTACAAATGTAATTGTAATTCATTTTGATTATAATTCAATAATATTCCAATTAACACTGTATACTCATTTATGGGTAGAATGTAAAACAATAACATAGATAAGCAAACTGTACTCATTAACTAGTAGATTAAACGACCTTCCACGACGGACGAATGAACTGAAATGAAAACCGTATCATTTTATGTTTAACAAAACAATGTAATTAAATTAAATATTTTTTAAAAGCATGAAGTGGAATAAGTCAATTGAACGTATTGTTCTGTATCATTGTGACTCGAAATGTAATCTATCTCATTCACTAGTCCTTACATATTGATATTTGGTTTTATATGGCGAATGGTATACTACTCGCAGTCCAATCTCTATAGATGTGTACGTTGTACGTTTAGGTCGTGTGTGTGTGATGTGTGTGTAGGGACATATTGGGTATCAAAGGGCACGGGGTTTAATCAACTAGACCTATTATTATCACATTTCAACTATTTAATAGCGAGCGAATATTTTCAGTTAATAATTCTCAATTGATCGTTTTTGTACTTATGGGTACTCTTTGTACAAAAACGTTTTATACAAATGCACAAATAAAAGCAGAAAATATACATCACATTTTGTATAAGAATATATACAATTTTTATTAATATGGCACTACATGGTAAACGATGTCCCTTTACCACCTTGACCAATCTACCCCTGTGTGTATGTGTGTGTAAAATTAGCGTATATGCTCTTATACTCTATTACATGGACGTTTTCTGACCTTTATTATGGTGGGGGGAGGGGTGCGAATATTAAAATTAATGTTAATTCACATGGGATTCAGATACTAGAGCATAGAATCATTTATTTTTCATCTTCTGGAATTTAGAACTAGTCTCCTGAAGAAAATATTTGTGTCACTGAAATGTTACCTTACGATAAACAAATAATTGTTATCATGGTATACTGTTTTTTTGATACTTAATGCGATCCGACTGTTAATACGCAAAAGCGGCCAAACTGTTAAACTACTTCGGCCCATTTTACATCTTGTCCAAGAATTATTTTATGGGTCTATTGTACATGCATTCTGTAATCGCGGAATCGTATTTATGATAACAAGAGCTATTCCGAACTTCTACTGTCGAAAAAAAAGAAATGATAAGCAATTCAGTACGAATTATAAAGTTGACCATTACCACGTAAGTCAATTCACCACACGGACGCGCGAATATCGTACGATAATAATTGTTCGCGAAAGGAACACGAACGGGGCACGAGTGCAGCGCACGTGTTGGCTGAACAAGCAAATTTCGGCCCGTCGCCGAAACGATACACTTGTGATGGGAATCATTTCAACTATCGTATTCCGGTAACGCGTTTGCGGTACGGCCGGCAGGAGAAAGCTCGACTCAGGGCCGTTCAGAGGGGGGGGGGCAATGGGACCATTTTGCCCCGTGCCCCATTGTTGGAATATTTTTTAGGGGGGCGCCTATAAAGTCTTGATGTATAATAATTGATAATAAAGACTCGATTGCACTGAGCAATTTTACACGCCACGTGTCGGCGATTAATGTCGTGCGCGTGTGAACGTATACCGACTTGTCCGATTACATTGAGCGATTCAATAATAAACAATATGAATAATATTCGATTCTGTTTTGTAAATATGGAATGCGGTACATGAATTTAAATGAGCTTGTTTGGTTAAAGTTTGGAAAAATACATTTGCAAGAATTTTGTTATTCTCGGCGAGTACTTTGTTTATCTTGTCTTATTATTGTGGTCGAAGGGCCCCCGAATTAATTTGCCTCTGGCCCCGAAAAATCTTGAGACGGCCCTGGCTCGGCTTACCGCCGTCCGCGCAGTCGCATCGTTGTAATATCATAACGCGAACAAATCGTATCTCGTTAGACTTAATATCCGTCGGATTTTAAAATATACCACGCGCTCGTATACGCACACGTACGCACATATTATGTATATTGCGTATATGAGCACACTTGATTTCAGAACACGCATCGTGCGAGCGAAACGGAAATAATAAAAACTTTGGTATCGCGACCCAAAGCCGATCGCACTCGATACAGTGTTGAACGCGTAACGACCGCGTACGCGGTAAGTTCGTGACGCGTCGGAATCGTTGATTGAAACCATAGGCACGACTAGGGGAGCGAAATAGGGTTCTTAGCACCCCTGAGTTCAAATGTAGCAGTCCTGTTTTTTTTCCAGATCTATATAACCTACAGTAATTACAGTTAACTTATCGTTTAATTTTATTTTCAGCAATTTCAGCACCGCCAACATTTTGGCTCTAGTTATGTCCATGAATAAAACGGACAGCGAATCTCGTAGGACGCACTAGCTAATGCTGAAAAACGATTTTGTTTGCATGCAACGGTACGCAAATGTCCGATGAACGGTTCGGCGTTCGGGGTTGTGCACTTGCTAATAATTTTTTTATTTTTATTTTTTACAAATAACGCGTTTTCAAAATTTTTAGGACGTAATATTTATAACGCGTGCGATATATTAATGTTATTAATAGGCCCCGTGAACAATGCATAAAAGCCGCACGCGCAATACGGTTTACAGTTTCCAACACATCCGGACCACCGTCCTAACAACCGTGTCCGTACCAGTGGCATATACAGTAAATATTTTCGGGAGGGGCTACTATGGACAAAGTTAAAATACCACTGCTATCTAAGGATTACTAACAAGACACAGAAAGTAGTTATTTACATTTAATTTACAGTATGTCCCAAAACGATTTGACGTTGGACGCAAATTCTTAATAAGCATAAAGCACCATTAAAATAAAACAAATGTTTAAAATAATTTTTAAGTTTTTTAAAACATTTTGGGGGGAGCTGTAGCCCACTAGGCACCCCCCTCCCTTTATACTCCACTGGTCCGTATTGAACGTTGCTGCCCCGACTACTGCGACGGCCGACGCGAGTCCATCTTTCCTCGACGTGCGAACGGATACGATTCCGTTCGATGAACGCAAGTCAGTGGTTCGCGTTTTGAAGTCCGACTCTTCGTCGATCGGGTGACTCGCGAAGCTCATTCAAATCCATTTACCAATCATGCCGAAAACCCGCGATTGTACGATTATGGTAATATTTATAACACGTGCGTAATAGATGTGTCAGCGCGAAGGAGACACTCCAAAATCATGTTCGGGTCTTCGGTGAGATGTTACGCCTAGTGAAAAATGTGCGCATTGAAAATACCCGGTTTGCTTCGTAAATCAAAAAAATAAAGATAACGCCATTTACTTGCATCAGATGCGTTAGCCGTTAATTTAATATATGAACGTAAATCGAACGAAATGAATTAAAAGATAAATTATTCGAACGACGAACTTACATGTTTTGTAGGCCATACATGTACGTTGTACTATTGTAATACGTATACTCGTAAATGTTTAAGTGTATACGAGCTAGGCATCAAACATTTTTACTTGGGATGAAATTATCTTGTGCGTTTCTTAGTAACGTGTGTATGGGATTTATTTTATGTTATATTTTTCATAGGTGCATTTGACCCGGTGCACTTTGTATCACCTAAAATTTATCCTTATTTTATATATATAGCAGCTATATTATAGTTGTCCTCCTTGCAAGTCGTTTCAAGTCGTAAAAATCGTTGTACGGGTTAGAATTGTTCCGTTTTAATTATTTTTTTTAATATTAGACACTTTTTTCTTTTTAATTAACATAGTAATCTCGTAAGGTAATAATTACCTACTTTTTTAGTCATTAGTGCATTTAATACGATGTTTTTTGAAATATTTACTTACTTAAAATTAAATACTATTTAAATACATTTATTTATTTAATTAAATCAAATGCTTCAAAGTATATAACATTTTTTGTTTTCAAACCATCTGGTAATATAATAAACTGATTTTCTGATGGAACTGTGAAAAGGCTGAAGAGTTTACACGCCGTAACCGTCGTAGTGTTTTAAGAATGTAATAGCCTATATTTTTTTCTTATCGAGTATAATAAATTCTAAGTAATACTTGGTATAATAACTATGCATAACTGGGATTTGCATGCACGGTATAATTTTTTATTTCTTTAGCTGTTTTTAGAATTACGACTTTCTCGACGGAAAATATATTTTATAACCAACACTGTTCATACAATTGGAAAACGCGTTTGGAATACACACAATTTTAAATGTGCGCAGGTCTCATATTTTCCAGTCGTATTTTTAAAACATTTTTTTACATCAATGTACACATTATCGCACTGACCGGATCATAATATTGTATGGAACGGTGCAGTAATGCAGTTACGTACATTAGATGTACATCATACCACGGCTGTATCTAGAAACTTTTTTTTCGGGAGGGGTCCAAAACATGTATATTGTAATTTTATTGAATTTAGATTTTAATTTTTGATATTTGGTTAAAAATAAGACAGAAAAAAATTTTATCTTCTTTTATTAAAATTAATATCATATTTTCATATTATATTATGATATAAAATTAAAAGCAGTCAATGATTAATTGAAGCTTAAGTAATTTTTGACTGAAAATATTTATGTTGGTATTAAAAATAAATAAGTATTTTAAACATTCCTAAAATATTGAAGAAATTTCGGGGGAGGGGGTCCAGACATCCTGGACCCCCCCAGATACGGCCTTGCATCATACTGTAATATTGTTTTATTGCATCTATTGTAGTGCGAAAGTTTTAGGTTCTTGATACCGGATGGCTTTTGGAAACTATTGGTTACACGGTAATGTATCAATAACAAGTCATGTACAGTTATTATACGCGAATGCTTAGCGATCAATAATATTATACGATTTACATGTAGTCTCGTATTAATAGAGTTAATTTGTACATCAATAGACACTTTGACTTCAATTTATTTATAAATAACATACTACGTGATCAACGGTTCGAGAAAAATGCATTCATTAAGCCATAAATATGAATTATTTTTACATAAACAAGCAGTATGTTATAGTGATAAATGTACATGACCGTAATGAAAATTTCAACTAATGATTACGCTAATGAAGAAACATACCGGAAATAAATTATCTGATTAGTGATAATATAAGTGTATCGACCAAGAACAAATTACGTACACGGCGATATTTATATAATATTATAATTCTATATTCTTGCAAATGTTATACATATGACTGTTAATTCGGATAATTAATCAAACATTGACTGATCATTGTATGTTGTTTTAATAACATTTTTTGTTGCAATTATTAAGAAATCTAAAATATGAAATAAACAAAACCGGAAAATATTTGATTTGAACACGGTGGAAATAGGTTCGATGCGATAACCGGCATAAGGCTCAATTTAAGCACCAGAGAGAAAAAGAAAGAATACTGACTTTCTTATATTTTTTATACAACAAGTTTACGGATACAGTGAACTCATTTCATATACGATCAGTGGCTATCGATAAAATCCTTGGTGTGTCGATTATCCGAACGAGCCCAGAACGAATATTTTTGAATGTAACGTCCTTACGTATAAATTAGAACCTATACGCTATTGCGTGCAATGAAGAAAAGTACACGTTAGGTTATGTTTTATAATCTTCAGAGTGTTTTTTTTCTCTTCCCCGGTGTATTTTCACACGATACGACCCCGCACGACGGTGGCAAAAACCTTGGCGGAATGTGCGTAATAATAAAAATAATAAAAAAGTCGTCGTCAAAACACGGTGATGGATAATAATAATTACACATTTCGGTTTACGTGACACGCGGCGCGATATTTACCACCGAACACTCATCACTCACAATAATTTAGTCACAAAATAAACGTCATAAATTAACCGTTTAAACGTTACGTGCGACTAGTTTTGCGATAAAAAAAAATGTACATAAATCATAATATATGAACACATAAACGGTTATAATTCATTCGACGACGAGGGTCGAGTATTTTAAACGCGGTCTTACACGGCGTACCATTTATATTTTGGTCGGGAATTAAACGATAGGATCGGTCGCGTTGCGGAAATTGTGTGCTGCGAGAGGATATCTAAATGAAAAAGTCTCCGGTCTTCAATACGACTGTAGGTTAGAGTTTGTTGACGGCCGACAGGGTCGGATTATAACGTTTTCCCAATCGGACAGTCGAAGTGTTAAAAAATGTTTAATTTTTTTCCAATTCCACATCGGTACGTTCCGAAGAGGTAAACCTTAGAGGCAAGTAGGACCAGGAATCACTGCGGTAAACAATCATTGACCATCGACAAACGGGTAACGAGAACACGGAGATACTACTTTAACGATCGCTGCGATTTTACGTCGTATTTAGGTCGTGTTCTTAACAACGATATCTGTTAATAATCGCGAAAACGCGGCGCACCGGACATACCGGCCGCACGTCCAATTAAAAACTTTTCGTTAACGAAAACCAATTTGTTAAACTATACGCGACGCCCAGGTGAACCGAAAATAAAACGGTGTTGCAATTAACGAATTTCGTTCCGATCCCGACACCCGTTGCCCCAACTCACCCCCAGTAAACGAACGCAGTCGGCTCGTAATCCGCGAACATCCTCGGCGTTTTGACCCTTGAAATATCGATACGCGGAACCGACGACGGGACGTGGAATACGATTACGGTAATTAGCACGGCATTATTCACGCGGACACGGCCCCTCCCTCTCTGACTGTTTACCCAAACCCTTTATAACAATCATATGTTTTGACGCAAAGCCTTTTTCGTTTTATTTCGTCGTCACGTGTAATGATTATTTTAATTATTATTAGCATCGCGTCTCGTCCGGACGGCCCTGTGTCCCCCTGTTTTTAAGTATTAACATACACGCATACGGTAAACTAATATTTTTGTTTAGAAATAACTTACATGTACCATGTATGTAGTGTATGAGGTATGCATATGAGAATAAGATAACATGGAGACAATTACCCCTTATTTAGAAAATGGAAACGATTCAATATTTAACCGTAACACCCGAAATAGAATAGCTTTCAGAATAGGAAATCCTACAACAGATTTGTAATCTAATTTATTTCAAGAATCATTTGGTTACTAACAACCGATGTGATCGAGACACGGTCTTTATATCTTCCTCTGTATTTGTAGCTGTGCTCAGTCCCCACGGTTCAAAAATTGATCCGGCGCCACTGTCCTACCCCCTCTCCCAGTGATTATTGAACGCTACCCAGTGGTGGGTGCCACTAAGCAACATATTCTCGTAACGACCGTGGTGACAGGAGTTGATAATCCCTGTATGTTCCACTGCGTAAGTACACCACGTCTATGAACTACGATGGGGTCAGCGGCGGATCGGATAAAAATTTCGGCCCGGGAAATAACCGTACGACCGGCCCACCATCCAATAATAATAATTTTCCATAAAAGTCTCCTTTATTCGTGGATTAAATGCTCGTGGAACTGTTTACATCACGTTTACACTAGGTTCTTATCACAATCTTACAATTAAATACAATATACTTCAATCAATTATTTTTATGAAATAATTTTTAATCCAATCACATCGACCTAGTGTTATAATACCACCACCGGCCCACCGGGAACTCGGTATCCCGGCGAACCAATTTGCCGCTGACGACGGTAGACGATTTTACCCAAGTTCCCGTCTAGTGAAAAATTACCTAAATCATATTCTAGCGAAACCGTCGTTGTCGTCGTCGTCGTCGTGCACCGGTGTCGATAAAAATAATCATAACGATTGTGCACGGCCGAAACGCGCGTCGGATAGGCGATACGACGATTGCCTCGCGGCGATTACGGCCGTGTTTAATTTCCCGGTACACGTAGGCAACGCGGCAACAATAATAATGAGTAAATAATAGCGTTTGTTTTGCAAGTGATTATTTCTCGGGAAGCTCATCCGGACGCGATAATAATAACACACGGGTACCGGGTTCGATACGATCATCGTTGATTGAAAATATTTATAATAAACGCCTGAAACGATATCGAAAAATAAACAACACGGTTTGTTGGTAGTAAAATGCGCGACGACGACGTGTTCGAAATATTTTCCAAAACGGTGACGCGTAACAAAAATCGTCGGTGGCCATGGTCAGAAACCGAACGCGCAAACATACGATTCGGAGATAAAAAGTTGCCCCCCTCCCTAAGCGATTTACAAGTCGAAACGACCTTACATAATGTTGAAAATCGGAAATCTATAATGATGTATTTCGAAGAAAACAGTTCTGTGCCATTGTAACCACGTACATGACTAATTGTTTACAAATTTAATTATCCGACACTATTGACTGAGCATGACTAATCCAGAAGCATTTACGCCATTATTGCTCGCCTTAAATACGTCACTGCTGCTACTGGGGATGAAGGTTTTATTACTTTTCACGTGCCCTTTACTCATTCACGTAACGCGTAAAAATTGAGAACCAATCGCGGTGGTCGACAAAATCGTGAATTTTCATCTTTTAGCGTCTATTCTGGAATATTCGACCGAGCACCTATGGGGTCTTCGAGATGGTCGATAACGATCTGGTGTTTCCGTCGAATGTTCTAGAATTGACACAATTATAAATATGACGGGCGTGCATACATTGTGAATCAGTCGATCGGTTGATCTTACGCGGAAACTTAGTGATAGCGACGGGAAATGTTTTTTTTTTTTTATGAAACGAAAGAACGTAGTTAATATACATGCTAAATTTGTAATGTTATTAATTTGGATTTTTTTTATGTTAAGTAACCCCAAATTAAATTATATAAAATCGGCGATAAGTCAGCCAACACATCGGGAATTTTCCATTTCAGCTGAATCAGCTGAATAAAATCACCGTATAGAAATTAACAAATCAATACGTAATCGAGATCTGAGACTTGAATTGTTTCACAAGAAATCTCATCGTGTGACGATTCAAAAAATCCGATGGGTCTCGAAATCGAAAGATATCGAATAGGAAAAAAAAACGGCCTTAAATCGAACCGCTTGTTAATAATGCATTACGGGAACGTTGTGACGATCGGTTTTCGCTGTGAAATCGTTCATTTATAGATTATTATTAATTTATAGCGTCGTGAGGATATATTTTACGCTGGCGCGTTTGGAAGAAACCGAAATAGAAAAACCGGGAAATACGATGGTGATGGAAAAGAAACGTTCGATCCGTGGGCGAGGTGAAAAGTGGGTCGGCGAAGAAAAATATCCGAATCGAACGGCTGGTGATGATGATTAACAATGGTATCGGTAGAGAACCGTAAACGGACTTTGGCTCCGAATACCGGTCGCGTATGTCGGAGGTTTTTGAAACGATTACACGCGTCCGTCGCCGGGCGAAAAAAACAAAACGAACGTTAGGCGCCCCGAAACGAACGAAAACCGTCCCGTACAAGGTTACGTGCCCGGCAAATCGACGAAAATAATAATCAACGGAATCGCGTCGTCGGACGGGCGACGGTGCGCGCGCCTGGATCCAACAGGTTGGGCCCGTTCGTACCGTCGGAGTGGTAGTGGTCGCCGTGCGGGCGAGTGCGCGTGCGCGCGTCCATCGGCCGTGCAGTCGTTGTTCCGTCGTCGCGTTGCGCAGCGACCGTTCGAGCGTCCTACCGTGTGCGCGTGCGTCGTCGTCCCGCGGTCCACCGTTATCGTGTTTTTCGGTTTTTCTCTCCCGACCCGCGTTTCGAACATTCGCGCGCTACCGGTTCCGATACGTTTTTCCGCCGACGTTTCGTACGTTTCGGTTACATTTTGTTTCGCAATCGAAGCGACTGCTGCGCCAAGCGGTGCGCGTGTCCGTTTTTTCACCCCTCTCGACACGCCGTCCGTTTCGCGAGTGTTGTGCGGTGTACGTCAGCGACCGGATATCGTCGACATAGTAGTAGGTAACGTTGTTTGTGTTGTTTGTTTTTGCGCGGACATCCTGTCCGATCGGACGGGTACAGCGTGCGCGTTACGCCGGCGAAATCGACGACCAGCTTACATAGATTCGACGGGTTCGATCGCGTTTTTTCTGTTTCCTGGGTTCTCCCCTCCCCCCTCCCCCCTCCCCCCACTCGGCAGCACTGCTTTAATTTGGGAACATTTTTACGTTTTAGACGAGTTACCTATGTTGCGCTGTGTCGTTCGCCGCTGCACTGTTTTGCATTCCAACCGGGTTGGGATTCCTAAAAGAATCGATATTTTATAATGCGATTTTGTTTCGTACGAAAGAGCCTTGCCGGTTCCATAATAGTTTTCGTATGAATTTGGATTTTCAATGCGCAATAAATGTTGCGCGTCTTATCCGCTCGTATAATAGGTGATCGGCTGCGGTAAACGATCTGCGCTCGGTGACCGTTTTCACCTACCGTTCGATTGTATCTCAATCGGTCCATGTGTGCGGTTATTCCGACGTCGGGTTTTATCGCCGCGACACATTATTAAATGCGATACGTTTACTGTAGTACTATGATAATGAGTCACGCGTTGTTGTTTTAGGTGTGGCGAGGACACAGGCGTAGTACACGCGCGGTCCGTTTTTCGTTTGCGACATTCGCGTCGTCGTCGCCCACGGGCCTACCTTCTCGTCGGACGTCCGTCGGAGTAACATTCTCCCGTCCGTTTTTCACTCGTTACTCCTTCGGGTCCATCTAGACATTTTCGGAACGCGTTCCCGTACCCGTGTACGCTGCACGTGCTCTCCGTACCACTGGCCCGGGCCGAGAATAGTGCAGTACGTACGACGATGAACTCCGGTCAGACGAGCATATAGTCCACGAACGTGTCGGTGTCGGGTTGAACACGATTTGCACGTGTTCAAACACTCTCGTCCAAAAACCGGCCCGAGTATAATCGTAACAATAATATTGACGACGATTGCTCGTTTTTCAAATGATACTATGTTATGGGTTAGTCGTGCTACGCTAATGTGGTGTTGTTTAATTGGATTATATGGCCTTGCCACCAACCAATCCTACGGTTTCGTATAAAGTTTCTATACCGATCTATATGGTATTACATTTGCTGTTAGGTCACATTCTATCCCGACGGTGTAATGGCGTACCAGTATGTTAGTGCACTTAGGACCGTGTTTAGCCTATTTCTGAACCTTCTCTACAGTTTTACGAACCCGGGTAGTTCACCCTCCTACACAACAGTCGAGCGACGTGGCACCCATTTGTTGTGCGCGTACATGTTTCGACCGGGTCAAAAGCCGAGCAAAAGCCTTTTCAGCGCAGTGTGACGCACAGGTGCATATGGTGTGTTAAAAAAGAAGGGATCGTAGCCCGACCCCGCTTTGTCGCCGCCGATCGATACGTGTATATATATAAAAAAAATATGATGGGAATAAATAAATCGTATTGTATTGTTGCGGCGAAAGGGACGCTGTATAACACGGTTGAACGTTATTATATAGAGGGGGGGTGGTTCCCAAAAATGGCTTTCTTTTCAGGGGTTCTCCGAGGATTGCTAAAACGTAGTGGTGCTGCTGCTGTTGCTGGTGTATGCGTGTGGTGTGTGTGTGTGTGTGTGGTGACGCTTGAGTTATAACGACGTTAATAAGTGGTTTCGGTCTTTTCGCCCGCGTCGTTCGTTTCGTCTTGAACGGAATTAATTTTTATTTTTTCCCATTATCCGCGTATAATCCGTTTTGCCCGGACGTGGTAGGGTACAGGGTCGGCGACCTGGCGGCCCGACAAAACTCGCATGCAAATGTCTTCGTATCGTCTTTAATTATAATATCGCGTCATCGAGCCCGCGACCGAACGTTTATATCGAAAACGATTAGCCGAACGAGAATTATTATGTTAATATATACGTCCGTCGGCCGTCTCACAGCGCATCTTGTTACTGTTAATGCGCCGAGAAGTGTCGAAACATAAACACTCGAAAACGATTTGGAAATATTATTATATTTGGTCCCCCAAGTGGTCTTTGCGTATAAATTATTCTACACGCGAGACCGGGTTTACAGATCCCGTTCGGCAGTGTTGACTGCGTTTCGTCCTTAAATTTCGTGTGTTAAACCATTCACCTGAGTTTTTGTTTGTCGAGTAACTCGTGAACGACGGCGCGTATACATACATACTTCAACGCGCATAATATTATGTCCGTTTCCGTTTGCGCTTTTGACTCCGACGTTATTGTTTTGTTTCTTTCCGTCTCATCGGTTGTATTGGCGAATTGGCGTTTCTTTCGCCGTGCAATTATAATATTACCGATTGTTCAACGAGGCGCTCGTACGGTGTAAGAACGTCACGTGTGTTTCTTCCACAACGGCTGCCAGATGTGTGTTTTATTATTCATTTCGCCGCAGCGCGGTACATTGTTTCACTACCAATCGTTGGGTCGTATTATATTGTACAATATGATTTTTATTAGTTACACCGTTTTGTTCCGTCCCACGTCTCTTTCGCCGGTCGCCTCTCGTCGTATCCTGAAGTTTTCGCTGTAAATTAAGCGATGGCCATCGCACAGCAGTAGTCGTTCTCTGTCGTTTACTCCGGTGTTGTTTTAACGACGGCGGCGGTACTCGAAAGGTAAAATGAAATAAAAAATAGGAAACCCGCGATTTTTATTAAGACTCGGGAGAGGTGGAGACACCGTAATCCGTAGGTATACATAAAACAGACCCCGAGGCCCCCAGTGTGTTATGGCTCTGCGCATATGAACAGGTAGTAGTAGTAACTTCTCGATTTGGTACGGTATAGACCACAGCTGGCTGCAGCGGTAGTAGTAACATTTTCCTTCTCTGTCTCTCTATTTTTATTTTTTTTCCACGTATTTTTACCTACCTCGGTTTTCCTTCGTTACCGTGGTAATTGCTACGATTCGAAACGGCGGCGATCTCCCGTACTACCGATGCACAGCAGCTAATACACAACACTAAATACGCGCTGCTGCCGTAAAAAAAAAAACAATAAAGAAACAAATTTAGTAGGTCGAGTATAATATATGTTTAGGTAATCCGGCGGCCGACATCGGCGGGGCTTGTTGCTTTTGTTTTCACGGTGTACAATTATTACCGCTCACTTCTGAAACCAAACGATCGTACACCGTGTATTAATTTGATCTATGTGATACCGGCCATACGTAAAAACCGTAGGTAATCTCGTTGAGCACTACTATGATTGATCTAGCAAGACTAACCCTGGCTAACACGATGGTTCGGTCGCCGATCCCTATGTGTAGGTGCTACGGACGCAGGTGGGTGGTAGATTGGTACTAGAACATACAAGTTATAGCGATTTGGATTTCGGATATAGCCCGTTTTAAAAATATCAGTTATAACTCAACATACTCAGGATTTATTGCAGTTGTACTCGGATTTTTATGCAATACCATATGGAACACACGTCGGCATTATTGTATGCGTGACCGGACAGGGACGTCAATAAGCGACTAGAGGAAGAGAAGACGAAATGAAATAGGATTCGTGTAAATATTCGCTCCTAAAACCGTATACGTATTCAAAAACTTGAACAAACATCGTTCCAGTCCAAGACGAACGGGGAGGGGGGGGAGAGGCGAAAAATCGATCAACTTTGAAATTACCCGTGCAACCGACGTGTGTGTGTGTGTGTGTGTGTGTGTGTGCGTGCTGCATACGTTTATACTTATGGTACGCGTCCCTTGCAACAAAGATCATAAGGCGCGCGCCACTGATATTGCGCGTGTCTAGACATGTGACACAATCTCGGCATGTGTCGAACACGAGGTCCGCGTGTGCTGCGAGTAGCAGTAGCAGTAGCAATTCAATGCGCAGCCCGACCGGAAACAGCGTACGTGTACGTGCGGGGGTGCACGTCAAAACTTATCTTTGGACCTTTTGCACTATAGTCTACTCCACTCCACTGTCGCATCGTGTGCGCGAAACACGCGCGCCGTTGTAATATTTCGTTAGTCCCACCCTCAACCCGTTCGCCACGTAACAATAATAAACCGATAGTACAATAGTACACGCGCACGCTGCGCCTCGCCGATTTATGATATTATTATTATTATTTCGTACCGTCGTGTCGTGCGCAGCGATGGTAATGTGCCATCATTACAATAACGACGTTTGCAGGACGCATCACTAACTGCAATCACCGGTCGCCCTCAACATGCCAGGACACGAGCTCGACGAGGACGACTTTTGGCCGAACATCTCATCAGGTACGAACAATAAATACGTACACGTTTATTAATAGACGTTAAACGTACATCACCCACCTATTATTTATAATATAGATGTACACGGTGTGCGCGTTACGTTAAAAAAATTTGCATCGATTACGCTGTTCCACCCCCTTGTTCGTTCCCCCCGATCTCCGCCGTTTGATACCTCTGGGGTATCTTTAAACGCGCGTGGAAAAAATATTAATTACGATCGGTTCACGTTGCACCTCGGGTGTTTGTACATGTACGTGCACGCGCACGCATTCATAATGACCGTTATATTCTTACGCGAACCGCTGGGAATCGCCGTGAAACTTGTTTACGTCTGCGCGACTCGCGCATAAGCAACGTGTATTATGATAATATTCCGTGAACGGTACGCGCGTATTTTGCGTTTCGGACTTTTCGTCGACTCAGCTATTACCCGTTGTTTTTTGATCTCGCGACGAACGGACCGCGGAGCACGTTTTCGTCAGCCGAGCGTCGCGGATCGTTAACGTTCGATGACCCGGCGTCGCGTTACGATAATTGCCGTCGAATCGAACTCCGGGTACTCCGGACGCAGATGTTTTAGCACGTATATCTGGATAAAAAACACGAGTGAACGCCCGTGTGGTTGTGCCCGAAGGCGATTGCGGGTCGTTCCGACGTTCGGCAACTTATCGCCAACAATCGGAAAGCACCTAATTAATAGTAAAACAATGCGTTTACGTACTCCTATTTTTTTTTTCTTCGTTACAATGTTACGTTCAAGCGCGTGCTGGCATTTTCGACAAAAATACGAGCTCAACGAAATTACGTAGCGAACGTTTTACGCGTATCTCTCGGCGGATCGCGATCCAATTTAACGGCTTTTCGAACGCACCGACCAGAGCTGACCGACCGCGTGCACTACATTGTACGGCAGTCGATAAAAAGTTTCTCGTTAGTACACCCCCAGTACGCGTTGGCAACGTGTTTTTCAGAAATATTTTACCCGTTCTAAAGTCATACAAACGTAACGTGTGACAAGGCGTGGAAAAACAAAACGAAACCGTGGAATCATGTGTTGGTAGGACGGGAGTGGTCTCCCTGCTACTCGTCGTATTTTGCTTACCGGGTTCGAATGGCAAAGGTAAAAAGTGGCCTTATCGCGTTAAATTCGAACGACGAATCGTTATAATCCAGAGGAATCGCGGGCACATACGTCGTTGGTCGTACGTCGCGATATACGCGTGTGCTCGAACAGCGCAATAGCGTATAATATTACGGAATCTTATTTTGCGCTGTTACAGCGCGGTGATAATAGTTACAAAGTTAATTCTGCCATCCGTCACGGCAGCTGGTCGCTATCGAGTATATGTTCATTACAGTTATCATTATTAAACGCTAACGCGACTGTTGTTTATATTACTATGCGTTGCTTTTCGCACCCGATTAGGAAATTAAAAAAAAAATAAAAAATATACGTTTACGTCGTTGACACATTCGATAATCTCTCAGACAACTCCTGCGTGCATGTACTTACGTTCGTGCGCACGTATTATTTATGTGTGCGAGTGCACGTATATACGGAGTGTGAGAAGGAAAAAAACAGAGGTGAAGTGAGTGAACTGCCTAAGCCGTATAAAACGTATAATGCCACCGGCCCCGGCTCAGCGGACACGCGACGAGGACCGCGACCGTATCGCGTGTTCTTGCCGTGTTCTTTGACCTATCTGCACGGCGTGCAAGATCTACTGCCACGGCGTCGACCTGTAAAAATTCATGATCATATGCATACCGGTGTACGCGCGTACATGGATTGTTGCTGCGGCGGACTGAAGGGGTCAAGTTTGAGGCAGCTGCGTTAACTTTTTATTGGGGGTGGTACCATCCGGCACCCCGTGCTATTGGTGATAGTGAGAAATTATATGCTAACTTTTTATAAGTAAATAATGTATATTAGACTTTCACAGCATATTCTACTAATTTGGTATTGATGGTACGTATTGTAAATTGTAATATATTAATTATTATAACCTAAACAATATCTACATCTAAACAGGACCTAATACATAATTATAGAAAGTATAATATTATTTGTATCATAATACGAGTAAATTTGGAAACTGAGAGATGGAGGACAGCCCCATGGATTTGTGAGGTTTGACATTAGGTTCAAGACCGTACCTGGAGGGTTCAACCCTCTCCCCCACCCGAATTTTACACAAACTTAAAAATTTAACATCAGTTTTTTTTAATTTAATATTTTAATTTTTTAAAGTATCCCCCTCACTCTCCGAAAATGTATTCTAGATACAGCCTTGATAAGGGGGTGGTGGTATATATTTAAATATGAAATTGAGTCATTTAAAATTTAAGTTCAGTCCGCCATGGGATTGTTGTTCAAGAATTATTTACCGTGGTAACGTTAACATCCCCGTCAGTGGACGGTTTCAGCGCGCGCGTTCGACACGGGGTCTCCGATCTCAAAAAAAAAAAATAAAAGTCCCGAATCCCACGGGGCACTTGCGTTGGACGTACGTTGGAAGGTGTGTTCGCGTGGAACAGTTGGGCGTCGGTAACGAAACCGTTAAAATATTCGCGCAGTGATGTACGGACGTGTGCGCGCGTAGGAAATCCGTCGACACGAAAACTTTGAGAAAATATTTTCGGTCCGCATCGCTGTGGCGAAGTTCGCGAGTACTCGAAAACGTATCGTTACGGGTTTCTCGCGGAAATCGATTAAAAGTTTAAGCGGCTACCGTAACCGGTGCGAAAATCTTAATCTCTCGTCGAACACGCGTGTATTGTATGCAAACAAGAGCGACGACCGACGACTAGGTGTTTCGGAGCATCGCGTACAATCTCTCACGTCGTCCGGCGCTGTTATAGTAACGAGAAAAATAAAAAAACAAATCATGGAGGCAGGATAAAAGTGTCTGTCACTCGCGCGTCGTACCTGCATCGCGTATCCCATTACGAGCGCGCGCACCGAATTATTATGTTATAAATCGGCCGTGGTCGCTGAACAGCTACACAACAATACGTGCGCGTATACACGGTTTACGTGCACAGAGCGTACACTACGTGTTATGTACTGCGTGCGCGACCACGATCGGCAGCTGAGCCCATTAGCGTAGCCCCTGGGAATCTCGATAAGTTCCGTTGCGATGAATTAGTTGATCCACTTTAAGCGCCGTCCGCACCCAATTGTTCTGTGCACAACGTACGAGTAATACCGTACGGGTATCGTAGTAGAAACCATGTCGGGGCTACCTACTTACTTGCGCGGACAACGAGGAAAACAAACCGTATCGCGAACGCCGGAGTGTATATTACTCGGACGGCTGACAATGGAACGGTCGTCTTTCGATTCTACCGGTCTTTTCGTGTGATACGCACCGAGCGGTAGGACCGAAAACCGTCGTCGTCGTCGTCGTTAGCCCCGAGGATACGTTCCGGCGGCGGCCGCGTGCTCTGCTGTTCGGAGAACAATACGAATTCCGGTGCGTTGTCCTCGTCTACCCGACTGTCCAGTGCGTACGTGTGAGTGTGCGTGTAATAATGAGCATCGTCGTTGTCGTATACACCAGACGTGTGTTTGTGACATTATCTATTCTTGTAACGTTCGCAGACTTCACACACACACACACACGCGCGCGCGCGCGCGCGCATGGTTAAATGTGATGTACGGGAGAGCACTGCGTGTACAATTTGTGTGTGCATGACACACAATGTACGGTGTTCGCGGTGCGGTGCATTTTTCACGTAGGCATACGAACACGACGACGACGCGTTTTGAAAGACGTCGACGGTCCTGTCACCGCCACCGGATCGACGCCGGAGGCCGGACCCCCGCGCGAGTCCTGCGAACAATCGGACCGCGGCGCAGCACTCGCCAGCTAATCAATCGCCCTCACCCATCCCCCTACCAGCACGTGTGATCTACAAAAAAACGACGTGTACGTACCCGGTGGGTAAATGTCCGAACGGCAAATTTTCCTTTTTGCCGCCGTCACGTCGCGTTCGTATTTCCGTGATTGAAACACGTCCGCCGATCGGTGGATTTGCTCATGTCCGCACTAGCCCGCCGCCCGGTCGTCACCGGAACAAAAATATCGTACGCATAACCGAGCGACTTTCTCCCACGCCGCGAGTCGCTGCAGGGTGTGTTTTATCTGACGCGCGTGCACGGAAAGCGTGAAATCAGTGTCCGAGGGGATTCGTATACAAACGGAATTACGTTTTGTCTAATTGAAATATGCGTGTGTTCCTCCTTTACATAGGTCGACCGTCGTAATTGATTACGAACCTATGTAGGGCGCGCTCGGTGAATGTTTCTGACTTGAGCCACGTCGCGGCGTATTATTCATTTGCTATTCACGGTTTTAAGCGTACCAATAAATAATACTCGTGTTTATTACGAGTCAAATGTGTTTACTGTTAACCAGTGGTGTCATTTCGGTTTTTTTTTTTTTTTTGGAGTAGGGCAGTAGTCGGCATGCTCTTATTGGATTGACTCATTTGACCAACGTGCTGATTAACGTGTGGGGGGTTGTAGGACGTCAAACCAGTTCAAAAATATAATAATTTGTACTTTGCACACAAGTACCCGTATGATACATATCTCATTTCCCGATTTACAACATGTCGATGGCTTTACAAACGCAGTGGCGGATTTAGCGTTTTGGCGCCACTAAGCTTAATCACTCTGCCCCCCCCCCCCCTCACTCTATTAAGGTACCAACAATATTTGGTCTAAACCCTTCTCTTCAAATTTTATTCACTTTTTTTATATAAAAAAAAAATATTAAATATTAAATCTTTAAAATAGAAAACTTCTATAAATAAAATATTTCATGTCTATTATTTTACTTCAAATACCATTATTACCGGTACAAATAAACAATGCTTATACAGTCGCATAACGGAAATATAAATAGCTAGATATGAAAATACCTATACTCGGATAGTCGGATGTTCCCAATAAGTACATAGGTACAAATAAGTTATTAATAATAACTAGTAACTAACAGTAACTATTTTATTACAAACGAAATATTTTCAAATTGTAATAATAATTGTAATATTCTTACTATAGCCTATAGGTACGCATCGTTCAATTTACATATTTATTTGTTATTATAACTTTTTAAAATTATTTTCATTCATGTTTATATGACAAATATTAAAAAAAAAATATATTAAAATAAATATAGGTACCTAATAAGTCAATAATAACACTTAAATCTATAAAAAAAAAAGCCGTCCTCCCAAAAAAACCGCTCTAGGCTATAAGCTTTTTAGCCTGCTCCCTAATCCGCCACTGTATAAACGACGTGTTTATGTTTTAATGATGTGCCAACTTTGGAATAGCTAAACTAGTCTGTGGCAAACGCATGATTTGTTCTCCCCTAGATGACACTGCTGCCGATAACGGTTATGTAGGGGGAAACGAAAAAAACTCGATTATACTTAACGATTTCAGCTCGCTGTTTATACTACGAAAAGAAGTACACGCTACCGAGAAGAAATAAAGAGAGGAACTTTCCGAAAGTAAATCGTAAACTATAACGATTGTCTATTATAAATAACAATAACACGAAATCCTCCGAACGAAAAATAATAACAATTTAAACAATACGCTCTTTAATTAATTGATTATGAAACCGACTAGGCTGAACTTTTTTTATTATATATATTATGTATATGTAGTACAATACTGTATAGACTTTTTGTTTGGAGATGTTTTAAAATCGAAATAATAACCTGAAAACCGAATCGCACATTGCATTAAATATTTGGTCCGTTTTCGTCGGATGTATTTGCTGTGTACATATGCATGGACATATATGTGCGTATCTACGTATGGATGTGCGATTACACACGTGCCGGGCACAAAACGAATGTCTTTCGAAAACCAACAGTCTATCGAGTGAAAGCAGTTAACTTCCGGTTTAATTAAAGAAAAAAAAAAGACATACTAGTATAATATACCGATTTGTTTTCCGATGCAAAAAAAGAAAATTCTAATTAACGGCAGTTAGCAAACGCCGCAGGTACATTATACGTATGTACGACAAAAGTTATGTATCGATCTGATAATAATCGTATGTTGTTCATACTTAGTGTTTTGTTCAATTGTGTACACTATATGTGTAGTGTATATTTTACAATTGTTGATATATTGTCGGAAATGAATAGAATATTTGATTTGTGAACGGACAAAAAAGCAGATATACGCATAACACAAATATTAACACGAGCTTCTTATTTTTCATCATTATTATTATTGTTGTTTAATATTGATGTAGATATAAACGTTTGTGTAACTTTATGTATGCGAAAATGACCTTTTATCGATTTGTTTTATAATGCACTGGTATTATCATATTTATTATTTATGTGTATATATTGAATCGAAATGCTGTTATATGTTTCTAATTAAATTCCTCTTCTCTTGCCAACCAACGATGAAAATGATCTCGTCCTTCCACTTTATATTAATCTTTGTACGTTTACGTTGGCTTTATAAAGTATGACATGCACACAACGTTTTCGATCAAATTAACATCAAACCTACATTCTGTTTCCTTTGATATTCCTACGATACGTCTATGTAAATGCTTTTATACGGTCAACCTTTTTGTCCTTTGACCACGCTGCGCAAATTTTACATTTAAACGCTAATAATAATATTAACAACGTCGATATTTTGCTCTGCAGACGTATACAGTAACGTTTTTTTTCTTTGCCTCTGCGGTACACTAATGCATTTGGCTGTCTACTCTACGATCTTCCAAATTTCCTTCTCTGATTTTACTCTATTATTAATCCATGTCCATAACAAATTTTTAAATTATAATATTTATTCGATGTTGACCCGACCCACATCGTAGTCTTATATTTTCGTTCTCACAGCTTTTAAGATTTCACTAGACTTTCGGACATTCAAACCTTTTAATCGTTATTTATTTATTAATAGAAGATTTTTTGACGATTTCCAGCACTTTTACGTTCTGTTCACATAGTTTTCCAAAAACACCTTACTCTCGAGTATATTAGCTTCATTTGCTTGTTCCACTTGAAGTCTGACAAGTTTCATATGTATAGTATTGAACTGATTGCTCGTAAGCTTTGTAACCTAAGGTCGGGGATGACTCACAGTTCGAACACAAGATTTCTTGTGACCTCGTGTTTGAAACTAAATAGACTCAAGGGCACGCCAAAGCTCTTCTTATTGAATAAGTTTTCAAAATTGAACTCGGACTAGTGTACTTTTATTAAATCAATAATAACAACGTTCTGGCGAATGAAAAATTGAAAGCATGTACTCGGTTTGACTATTTATGTTCACTTTGTTTAATATCAAAAACAGGTTGCGCGGCCGTATCGCGAATAATAATACGACTACTCCGACGACTACTATACACTGTATGACTTGCGCGTGTGTGTTTAAAACCTGTTAACCGTCTGCTGGCGTCCGTTTACACGACTGCAGTCATCTGTTGAGACGTTTTCGATTAGCAGAACGCATCGGTGAGTGGCCAAACGGTCGAATAATGTATGTGTATACCGTTTGTGCATATGTATATTTATAATGCGGTGCAGTGCAACGTAAAATTATCTCGTGATAAAAAGGTCATTCGTCTGTATAAATAGATTTTTACCGCGTGTTCACGTGAAGCACGCGGAAAGAAAAAAAATGTTATTAAAGGATCCGTCGACGACAATTGTAATTAGTTACATGTCGTCAGTTACAGTTAATTACTGCGGCAACGGTGTACCCGTACGATTGTGTGCGGTTTTGATGGTTGCGTTTTTTATTTTTCAAATGCCAAGTCGCTTCGGATTTACCTTTATGTTGCACCGCAACGCGTAGGCAGTGGAAGCGTAGTGAGCAGGTCGCCGGAAATAATGTACTCGCCTAAGGACGACTGCAATTGGTAAATAATAGTCGCGGGATTTATATAAATTAAAACTGCTGGTGTACAATATCTCACTCGGTAGGACGTGCGCGTATTTAAACGGCGCACATATTAAATCGCATTTTATCTCGGTTTTAATCGCACTGCAACCCGGTATTTGATTACACCGCGCACGTGCAATAAAATATAATATCCAATAATATGTTAATATGCCCGTCCGATATCGTAAAAGTATCGTAATCGTCGTGTACGCGAAAGTTATTTGTTTTTTTTTTTTTTTTTTTTTTTTTAATACGCACTCTTAAACGCGTCGAAACAATCGCGTGGGTGTAGATACTGGCGCGTCTTATTAATCGTTTAACCGAGTGGCAAACAGGTACATACATCGTACGGAGACGATAAAAACTGTTCTTAAAAGGGTTTTATTTTTTTAATTCGTATTAATCGATTGCGTGTACGCATCGTAAATCGTAAATCGGTTTTTGCGATTACTCGTACGAGACGTGCCTATCTTTCCGGAAACAAAATCAAACGGAACCCACGCTGTTGAACATTTTTCTTCGCGTCGTTCACCGTGGGAAAATCATAAGCACGAATTTTCCAATACTTATTTTTTAATACTTTAATCTCAAGAAAAAAAAAAATTAGAAAACATCAAAATTGATTATCTTACGTTTTCAGTATATACAATTATATATACATATGCAGTGTTATACGTACGAAAATATATGATTTACATAAAATATTAATGAAAAACGAATTATTCATGCGAAATTCGTTGATGTATCTTTACAATCCTCTGAACTGCGATGAGGTTGTTTTAATGCGAATGCCTCGCATATACATTGAATCTGACGAAATTGATATATTATTAATAAGTGCGTTGAATTCGTGTGCAGTAACCGTCCGAAAAGTATATGTTGTTAGTAGGTTAAGAATTTCTTTAACGTTAACACGACTTTTATCGCGGTACGATTTCTTCGCTTCATCGACGCTTGGTTACGTATTTTTTTTTCACGCTACAAGGAACGCACGGAAAATATTATTCAGAGCTACCTTATATTAGAAAGGCTATAAATCATGTTTTCATTTTTTCTATTTTTTTTTCTTACAGACACTGCTCATAAGTGTATAACTTCTACTCGGTTGGGATATCGCCTTTTGTAATTATTATTATTATTTTGGTCCATTGACATTATTCTCTTCTCCCTTTCCGCCTGTGCACAACGTCATGCACACTCGCGCAACAAGGACGTATAATTTAATACTTATATGCATTCATATACATTTCTTTGATTGTGCGTATATACTATTATACCGTTAGGTGTTCGAGAGATCAATTCGTGGTCGTCGTGATGATCATTATAAAAAAAATCACAACAATCAATCGGGCGCGCGGGCGCGCGACACCATTAAATGCGCGCGAAGAATGAACGCTGCCGAGACGATGTCGCGCTCGTCGTGATTTGCGGACGTTTTTTGCCTGACGCAACTTCGTCGTTGTCGCGTGACCGCAAAACTTGGACGACCGGTACCTTCGGCGATACAATGAAATACGTCTACGCCAATCTATAAATCGGTACAGAAGTAGTTCTGTGTGTACGGTCATGGGAACAGACGCGAAACAGCCGACCGTTCTCCTCGTTCTCACAGCATACTTAATTCGTGTTTATAATAGCGCGTTAGCGTATACAGGATGATGCGAATCCAATTACAGGTTGATCCTCGAAACGGACGTGTTGGCGAAAAATATATCCAAGCTTTCACCGGGCGCGTCCTTCCGTTCGCAAACAATAATTTGCAGCAAATAAACCGGTACAGTGCTGGTGTGATGAAGTTACATTAAAATTTGTACATCCATACTTGCGGCATTAGCGGATAAATTCGGAAAAAATAATTCGACGAGAATAATCTCGGGTCAACGATGTAACATTCTAGTTGTAGTCAGCCGTCTAAGATTCTAAACAGTTTATACGTTTTTCAAAAACAAAAAAAAAACCCATACGGACGGTAAATGAAAAGGAAATTCCGATAAGATTACAACTAAAATTCTTTGCACCACCCCAATGCGATTAGTTTTAAAATAATCACGCTGTGTATGTATTATTATAATTAGTAACATGCGGTATAACATAAATTTTCTATGTAAATAGGTAGATGCGGTCGGTTTCCATCCGACGACCGATTGCGAATAAAAGAAATTTAAAAAAAAAAATCACTAAACCGCGTTTGTATTAATGTATAGATATGCGTGTATATTTAACTGAAACATATAAATTTAATTAAAGTTGGACCAGCGAGATATTGCTTTGCTACGAATTTTTTTTCGTATTCGAGTTGACATTTTCTTTAAAAAAAGCGGCATTTAGTGGATGCAATTTTCAAAACACAAGTGTTAAACTTATTGTTGTGAAAATATTTATTATTTCACGTTGTTCGTGTTGGCACGATTTCGTCATAATAGTGCTCGGGTCGCAAGAAACCAGTATATAGTTATAAGATATATTAATAAGATGTGTATATAGGTTCCGGAACTCGAAATATTCGCATTTTTTCTTTTTTAGTCTGGTATACAGTTCTCGTACTGAAATACCGAAATATTTGAAAGCATTTCATACGTTTAAAATATATTATTTTTTCGTGTGACTTCTCAAAGAAACCAACCGATCACTGTTTATTGATTTGTTGTTAAACGTAAAATACCGTTTTTCAATGTAAAGTTTTTTCTAAAACTATACTGTTTGATGAGATAAAACTGTCAAAAATCAACCCAATAGTTTGTTTTTCAAACTTTTCACTCGAAACCACTTAAAATATTTCTATACATTTTTTTTTTTACATCCGGACCGCAAGGATGTGGTTTGCGTTTAATATGTGTACGTTTTACACCTTGTTATAGGTATGTTTACGAGTATTTATATATTATATACATTCACGATGTATTTTAATTAGGTGCAGTAAACTATGAAATACCGTGTCATCTCCGTTGGTACTATCCACGTCTAACACCAATGCTTTAGCGTTTTAATAAAATGTCTATTATATCCGACGCGTGCGTGAGCTCGTGAAAAACGCAAAGATTTCGTCGAGGTCGTCATCGGTCGTGGAGTGGTTGGTTTATTTTTTATTTTATCTCGGCTGGTGCATCTTAGTTCGACCTAACCGGATAGTTTGCTGCGATGTTATGTGAAAACTATGTATTATATTCCTTTCTCGCCTTCTACGCGGATCGGTAAAGATAAATTTTACACCGTGTACGTACGAACCATGGCTGGGTTAAATGAGCTTTCGAAGACCCATCCGTGGCATTAACAATTTACACTTTTTGCTCAGAGACAAATAAAGTATCGGATTTTGATTTTCAAATCGCGGCCTATGATTACGTTTTTCATATTCATCGAATATCCAACGTTCGGTTGTTTTTATTATTATTTTTTTTTTTTTTTTTTTTTGTTTCGAGAAGGACTGACGGAGCATAGACAAGTGTGTAATTTACCACTTGAATACTTACAAAATCTATTCCGAAACGATTCGTCATACGTGACATGTACGCGTAAATATTTCGTACCTATGTTGTACGTATGAGCACACGAATATAAGATATATTTGTGTGTAATGTGATATAATAAAAAAAAATTATAAAAAAAGCGGATCTATTAAAACATCAGCGCTGACCATCGCCGTGTGGGAAACTAGCGCGATATTTACGACCCGACCCGTGTAAGACGTAGGTACCGCGGAGGAGAGGCGAATATACACACGCGACCAGATATAATTTAAATATTATATATTATACCATCCGATTTTACGATGTCCGCGTGTGTGCCCCGCGTACAAATCGTTACTGCGTACGCACGAAATCGCTGTGTGTCATAAAGTATTATTGAAGTATTGTGGTGGAGACTGCTCGGTAACACCGGATTACCGGGGTTTCGTTCGATTGTTCTTGTCCGCGGTCAAAATTGGAAATGGGGGGAGGGGTTGAAACAGAAAAATTAAACTAAATCTGACCAGGTACTAATATTAGCACGCGTTTCGTGCGTATAAGTATAAGCATATAAGCCCCTTTGGAGCCGGTCGCGACCACAGTGACCACCTGATGAATGACGTGTCGTGTACGCGATCACCACGTGTTTCGTGTGTACCCTCGAGGGAAGGACGTACGAAATTCGTAAAAAAAGAAAGAAACGTCCGTCTTGTAGAGCGCCAGGACTCGTCATGTTGTATACCTGTACACGTGCACACGACTGGTATAATACGCTCGTTTCACGTGTGTTTGTCGGCTAGTAGAGTTAGACGTTCGGACGCGCGCGGAAAGGACGAAAGGATTCGGACCGACGGTGGCCGTTTTGATACGTTCGGATAACCGTGGTACGTGTTATTATTGGTTGTCACGTCCGGGGTGAAACTCGTGCGACTGGTGCGAAATGGACGTGACGCGTTTAGATTTCGCGGGATATCCGATGTCGTACCCGATGTCGCTGCGTGTACCTTGTTTGTTGTGCACATACACGTTCTGTGTGACTCGTTGAACCGTTAAAACGTAGTAATCCTTTTAGGATCTTTGACGCGACCACCGCGGTACGGTATCTTTGTTTTCCTTTTCTCCGTCAACCCGTTACGATAAATTATAAACGCATCCCTCGTAGATGCCGGTGGGTGCGCTGAAAATTACATTTCAAAAACCCTTTACACGGGCGACATCGTAATAATAAGACGCGGTCCTACCTATATTTTCGCTTGCGTTTGTTAACACAGTCATATTTTTTCTTCCGGGGGTTATTTTTTTTTTTTTATATAGTACAGCTACTGGTTGTCACACGCGCCTTTGTCGGCTGGTAAACAATAGACCCGGTGTATTTTACGACGCGTGTGCGCCGAAAGATTAATGATTCCGATGAGAACAAACTGTATTATAATGTATTATCATTGTTTGGTACCACCGCGTTCCGTTTATGATGTGCATATTACAATGTGACAGAAACGGTTCCCGTTGAAATTTTACTTATTTTATTACTGTTGTCCAACCGATATTATGTCGGTTGAAATCGATTTTAAAAATGATATCAGCTCGCGAAAAAGTTTAAACATAGGTAACCCGCGTACCTTGTGATCAGTATATTCTAAAATATTGTCGTTCAGTTATTATTACACTATTTATAAATCAAGCATGATAACGAAAATCTGGCTTCGAAAATTTAATTTATACTCGTTCTCAATTTATTTGGGTTTAGGTGTCGGTGTGCTACACACATGTACATTTACAATGCGTCATAAATAAAGGTACACGCCCCCATTTTCATATAAATGTATATCTATTGTATTGATATAACCTAACGGTAATCGTTTACGACTTATGATGGGATTTGATCGCCTCGAGGGGCATCGATTTTTCGAGTCCATAGCTCAACCACCCTTTTCGTTTACGGTGAAAGATGTAGAAACGTTTTCTTGCTCGCAGGGTACATAAGTAATTTAATATATTCGACCATTATGTATTAGTATGATTAACACGAACGATTTCAGATATACTTTAAATATCAAAGTGCATCAAATTCAGTATATTTGTTTTATATGTAAAAGATTGAGTTATATAATATAATATAATATAATTATTTTTTCGATTTGTTTGTATCAAACAAGTTGCACCTGCGCATCAATTACGGTAACGTGTTGCTCGTGTATTCGAAATTGTCACTGTTGTATTATAAGAATTACCTATGAACATTTGTTTTTCGCTTTTAAATGTTACAATCACTCGTCGGGTCCAGCAACAGTTGACACGATTGCGTATCAGAGTATTTTATCGTACTACGGGATCGGTGGCTCATTAAAATATTAATTATTTTACGACGTGTTAGGTGCGCATGTACGGCTGGTGTAAATGAAATTAATAAAGTCAATTGTTTATAGTTTATACTATCATCCAACGGTTTATTGACACTTGTGGTAAACAACTAACGGCTTGTTGATTTGATCTGTTGCGACGTTTATCTGTTGAATATATTATTATTTTACTCACGTGTATGCAGCCGATTCATGGATTTGAAGTGTTATTTTTATCCACATCATATGTGGTATCTTTCCTGCGTTAATACAAACAATTGCTCCGTAGGACACCCCTTGTTGTATTTAAAAATGTCTAATAAAAAAAAAAAAAAAAAATTGGGTAATTCGACGAAGTCGTTTCAAATATTTTAATTTTTTATTTTTAACGCTTCTTTTTCAACTCCTGAGACTGTACGATATATATTATTATCACACGGTACGCATGGAGAAACATACCGCGGGAAAGTCGTCGTAAATGTGCGTAGTCTGTGTGTGTGTGTGTGTATCATTCATTTTTCTTCTTCGGAAACGCGTTTAATTTAATTCGCCGCCCACGGGACCGTAACTTAATCGGCTAACAAGTGTTTAGTATTTTAATTACGCTCTAGAAAGACGCTCGAGCTAAAGATTCTTATCCGCGTCCCCTTTTCGTGCGATTTCCGCGTGCGCAATACTATACGAATATAATATGCGCCCATTATAAGTGTAGCACTGTTTCACGATGTCCGCGAAGAAAAAATATAAATCACCCGAGAGACACCTTATAGGCTCACGTGCACCACCTCGGACTAATTATACGCACCGAGCTCGCGTGTAAAATATATTATATCCGGGGCGCGAACGGCGTTTACGTGCGAGATCGCGGTGTTTGCTCTACTTGGTCGCGCACAATACCATGTTTTATGAGAAGGTATAATGTACCCGGTTTCGGTGTACCGTCGAGTGCCATGGGAACCGTCCGCCTCGAACACAATATACGAAAAAATTCCTGTCGGCGGCCTATTATTGTTATTATACACGGTTATATTGTGACGAGAACGAGTATTTATGATTTAAAACGCGCGCTCCCGGAGATCGAAAAAATGAGAAAGAAAATAATGATATCCCAACGAGAACGCGGCGGCCCGTCGACGTGCGTGGTACGAAAACCAATTTCCACGCGGTCCCTTTTTGAACGTGCGAGTGCGTGGCAGGGCTGCAGCATGTGTACGCTGCTTGCCTGGTGAATATACGTGGTATAGTTTATTGTTAGGCCGTCGGGATGGAGCCGGTGAATGGTTTGTTTTTTTTTTCGGTCCGAAAAATGAATCCTCTGCCGCTGAGGGTAATCACGCGGGGACGATAAATCCCGGTGCAGAATTCGCGGGGGAAAAAAATAATAACGATAACGATAACAATAACGATATACTATTATGCGTCAACAACGGGGGAACGATCTCTGGTCGTCCTCGGGCACACGTGTAATGCATGATTCGGTAAATAAGTAACACCCTCTGTGCACCTGAAAACACGTTTGTGGTGGTTCCACCGCGCGGATTTGAGTGCAGCAGGTGCAGCAGTTGTGTTGACACTACTATAGTTACGGGTATTAAGTCAGGGGTTGGCCGACGACAAGATGAGATTAGTGATCTTAGTTTTGGTCATTTACCTCCGAAAGAACGACACGTTCTAATCGAGTGCGTTTTCTCTCGTTTCTCGTAAAAGTATAAACTGTTTAAAAGTTCACTTGAAAAAAAATTAAATAAAAAAGTTCCGTTGGCCTGACAAGTTAGACGGAAATTAAATTTTAAAATGTTATTTTGTTTGCTGTGAGTGCCGAGTGTATACACTGTTAAGACTAATTTTGACTACGCTTGCATAATAATAATTAGAAACGCGTAAGAAAATGGTATTTGATTTTCTGAGGAAAATAGACCCGATCATCGTCCGTAGAGCCCTCACGTCGATAAATGCAATTCGTGTATCTGCAAGAAAAAAAAATTCCTCGTTTAACGTCGACGGCAGCACTCACGGGAAGGGAATGCAACACTCACAAATAGATACGTGTTTATTAATGTCTCGAACATTGTTTCAGTTCGTGCGTGTACGTTTAAAGAAATAATTATTTCTACATGCGCCTATGATAAAAAGCATTACACTGCTGTTGTTGATTTTTCCAGAGACTTCGTGCAACATCTTTCCGACGTCGATAAAACTCGATATATAATATACAAACATGTACCCTGGGTATAGCGTTTCTCAAAGTGTTCCGCGAAACCTAAAAGTTCCGTGGGACAATATCAAGGGTTCCGCTTAGTGAATATTGGGTATAGCAATCGTGATAAAAAAAATAATCATGAACCATCTTTAAAACATTACTCGGAGTACTTGTTGGTTTTTCGACGAATAATTGAAAAATTAAGGTCAGTTGGAGTCGCTAACCGTTTCCTGAGAGTACCGTGGTCGTACAATTTTGGGAACCGCTGCCCTGGTATATGCCTACTTAGTAACTAAGTTTATTTTATTTTTATATTTTTTAATTCGGACCCTCGAGCGTTTTCACTCTGCGCGGCGAGAGACGACGGGCTACCGGGAGTGTTCTCCTCCTCCAGTGCCCTGCCGGTCCGCCTACGGAAACCGTATACATTATACTATTTAATTATCATGTATACGTATAATAGGTAATCTGATCATTTCCCTGCCGCGCGCACGTCTGACGGTCACTTGTCTGAGCCGAGCGGGACGAGAGCACCGTCGTCCTGCGGGTACGGCAAGAAATGTACATTATAGTATTATTTAATTATTATTTTTCCTCGGAGAAGTGCGAGCGCGTGTTCCCACGAAAAACCGTCGCTTCGGATACGGTCGCCACATTACGTCTCGTTAAAATAGAACACAATACCGTTTACGTCCGGATCGATGGACAAAATTCGTCGCGATTCGTCGCCCGTTACATAACTCGATCGACGTATTATGTAATGTATAAATATATTTCATCAAAGGGTTCGACGAAAAACTCTGAATGCTTGTGAAACAGCCGCCGCGCGCGTCCTTCGTTTGTCATCATAAATCGTCCGTCCGGTAGCAGCAAAAACGTTTCGTGGACCGGTGCACTTGTCGTTTTTGAATTCCTCGTCGAGCAGACTTCGTCTATATGCCGTATGTATGTACGCCGTTAAGTACTCTCTGGCTCTCTCCGTCCTCGTCACTTTCCGATACGAAGTGACTGCCAATAGGCTTCCATTATTATTGCGGCCAAGCTACTCGTTATAATTCCAGTGCGTGATACACGAATCAACGGACGGGAGAAAAATCCGATCGCTCGTGTTTCACAATAATAATAATAATAATAACAACACTCACAAAATAGTCTGTCACCTCGGACCGGTGTGACAATATGATATTAATGCGATTTTGGTGTTCGAATAGTGTTATATTTTAGCTGCAGTTCGAGAAGCAATTTTATTATTGTTGTTGTTCTTATTACTGTTATGTTACCGTGATGTGATGCGAGTGGGCTAATCGTTTCGTTGTCCTATTCGTTATATTATTACACTCTATGCTCGGAAACGGATTGTCCTTCGCGAAATGTATTTAGTTTTTCTCTTACATCCCCTATAAAGAGAGCCGTTGTAAAGGTTCAAACCTTCCGTGAAATTTGTAAGTTGAGACGTGTACAATACGTGTTATGAACATAATTAGTATCTTAAGTCCCTCTACGCCCCGAATTCTATGTACGTGTTTGGTGTTCGGCAGGGCCGTCCCGAAGGAGAGTCTTGGGAGGGGGGTGTCTCACTCGCCCCAACGAAAACACCAGTTGGCAGTCGGACTTGTTTTATTATAGCCTATAAGGACCTAATTTTACTTACGAAAAACAAATATTACATATTTCGTAATACAGTGTATACACGAATAAAATTTATATAACTACTTATTAAACAATATAAAATAATATTATATATATAATTAAACTGTCAATTTTAAAAACGTGCGACACATATATACATGTTAAAAAGTAAAAGTATGACTACATATAGTTAATTATACTACATGCATTTAGTAAAAAAATTGTAGTCGGCATTTTTCATATTATTATTAAAGGAAGGGGGGTGTCCTTTGATTTTCATCTTCGGGCCTGCCCTGGTGTTCAGTGTATATATAGGTACGGGCAGACCCATCGCGTATACATTTGTTGTTATTATTATTATATTAGTGTTCATAATAATTTATTAACGAATAATGTCTATTACCGCCGATCAATGGAGAAGCGTTTTTTCCCTTGCGCCCGGGTCGTGGTGTTCGGAGCGTTAACACCGTCGGAGAAATGATGACCGTTCATCTCACGGTAGAATCGAGACAGTCGCCTACGCGTGTACATACAAATGACCGACGTAAATCAAGCGCGTTTTATGAAGTTTGGCGAAATCTATTGCTCCGATCGTTTTTTCTCCGTTCGTCCACCATAACTCGTCCGTTGTGCATATTTTCATCATGAGATACATTATAATATTCAACGCGAAAAATAGTAACAGCCATCATACGCAGCGCGTTTATTTTATATTGACTATTGACTATTGCGCATTATTATGTGCGATCTCGTAAAAACTACGTATCTGTTTTTAGGTCTACTCGCAATGTGATTTATGAAAGAAACTGTATAATGTATTCCATAACTCCTGTACGCAGGAGACTACTTTCGCCGTGTCTAGTATTATTTTTTTTTTTCATCCACTTTTATTTTCGCCTCCCTTTTATCTATTCCGTGAACTTGTTTCTACGCGTGTCGATCAATTTTTATTCGTTATTTTATTACCGATCTGCTGCTGCACAACTGCAGTACAGCACAAAGTATATGGCCGGTGTAGTACAAATGTACACGTTCAGACGCGCGATTTTGTAAACCAATTACCGAAAGCTCCGAATTCTCGATATAATAAAATAACCGTAACACATGTTATTATGCTATTATTTAGGTACTTCATTCGTTCATAATGTATATATATATAAATGTATTATAAATATGCGCTGCGTAATTGTGCCGCGGCGCGCCGCCTTACATCGCTAATACACAAACATATACCAACTGAAATAACGACAAATTATGTTTTTGTTATTAATGTCTGCGTTTATAAATTTACAACGAGTTTTCCTCGTGTATTAATAAGGTCTATACACTAACTTTAAAGTGGAATCTGCCATGAAAACTAAAACTAAATCAGAGCGTCGACGAGAATATACGTACATATAACCAAATAACACTACCCATCGCCGCAGTTGGTCGTGTTTATACTTTTGTCCCTTATTTTTATCATCATCATCATCGTTATTATTATTATTCTTCACGTTTTTAAGCTTCACATAATCTGTTGCTCCCGAGTTATTTATTATTAGCCAGAAACATGTTTCTCGTTCAGTCTCGTGCGTTCGTCTGTATGCGAACTACTCGTATACACGACGCAATTGGACTAGACAATATTCAGAATGCGCTTTGACTTGAACAATTAAAAAGCACTATTCATTACCGTGCACACGTTGTTGTAGAGGCCTATACAAATGTGCGCCGTCATGTTCTCCGTCTTCTATCCTAGAGACGCGTCGCGTAATGCACTTTTATTTCCACGTGTCTTAACACATCTTCATCATTAGTATTCCTAACCGCGCCCGTCTCGTACAATATGCGCGTACGCATGCTCGCACGTAAACGTCGCGCACACGTCCGGCTGGCATTTCAAAAGCTTTTACACGATCCCTTTGGTCAGATTTGAAGTGCACACATTAATATCACAGACCGGTGTCGTATGTATATGTGTACGTACCGATGTTTATTATATCACCGGAATGTCGGTCGGGTACGTGTATATTATTGTACATGCTGTGCCTGCGATGTCTTTTGTGTTTTTCGTTTGGACCGTGTGCGTGCCCATACGCTTCGAATATGCTTTTGTTATTGCGTAGTGTACCACCGACCCGAGAAGACACTAATGTTTTATGTATTCGGGTTCGACGAGCGAGAGAGTAAGGATGTCGTAACGCCACCGCGGACATTTATCGGAATATCGAAGGGACGAATAAGCGGTCGCGGTCGGGTACGATAAATTCACGGATAAAATCGCACACGGAGACGAGTAAGGCTCTCCACACGTCGTTTGAACCGTAGCGAACGTGTTAGAACGCGCACCCTCAACGTTGCCCACCCGAATATACGTACGCATTGTCCACCGTTTACCTACACTAGTTGGAGTTTTTAACGCGTTCGCCGTACCTATGTTTTATGTAATATTGTGTTGGTCGGAAGGACGGTCCGCGCTCACCCAGGGGCGGTTTCAGGGATGCCCTAAGGTAAAAAAATTACAAACTCAAAAATAAAAAAAAAAACAATATTACTCCATCAACTATTATAGTTAATATAAATATATAGTATAATATATGATAATTCAAAAAATAGAAAAATTGGATTTGTGTTATAAAAAATGTTTTTATATTGTATTTGTTATTAAGTTTTGTGAAAATTATAACTTAGCCCCCCCACCGAACAAAGTCTTCGGAACGGTCACTGCGCGCGCGCCTATCGTCGGTGATGCCGCTGTATTATTTGTACGGGTGTTGTAGGCCGCGGAAAGAAGCGTGAAAATAACACGTCGTGCACCGCCCGAAGGCTCCGGTGCGTGTACAGACCTGTATACAACGTATGTACGCGCGTAGTTATGGGAGTTGAAATTAACTATCGTGTTCCACAAAAGGATAACAGCTGTATATGTATACGTGTGTGTATTCTCTCTAAATGACTACCTGCAGCAGAGGAAGAATGACGGGCCGCATTGTGATGTGCCGTCGGTACGTGCGTAAGGAAAAATGTGGACGGCCATGAAACTGCCCGGCGCGAGTGGTGAAGGGTGACTGGTGCGTGCGCGCGCGCGACTTCGACCCCCGAAGGGTGGCCCGACTGTCTGAATCGTGTGTCTGGGAGAAGAAGAACGTCGTCCGAGAACGTAAGCAATAACTCTTTGTCATGGCGTGTTGTTCCCAAATTATTTCCACACGTCCTCGTGTAATACATACATAAAGCGACGAGCGTTATAAGTTATACATATATATACTATATATGTGTACACATTTGTGATGGGAATGTGATTTCAATTCCGGTCTGGCTTTTTTCGTTCTTGTTTTTTTTTTCGTATTTTTTTCAATTTTTTATGTTCCACGAAGACGATTACCAAACGTAAATTACTGCTATACGTGTGTTGATTATTGTTCATTTTTGTCATCAAAGATTTTTACGCAGCGCTGTCGATCACGGTGTAATAATCCGGTTTCCAAAGTAAACGGCCCGCGCGCAATAACAATAGTGGCAGCGGTTTACCGTGGACGATATTTTTTGCTACTCGTCGAATCGATTATTGTATATTTGTACGGTTACGTCAGTGTTTTATATTTTTATAATCCGTCAATACATTACTTATGCTCTTCACGAACAAACGTATTTTCATCAATCGCTTCCCGCACTCTTGCCAAGTGTAATTTGTTTTTTAAGCCTCGAGTATTACGAACCCGCGAATTCATTTTTATTCGCGCAATTTTTCATTCTTATATTTATTTATACTCTCAATATATATATATATATATATATATATATATATATATATATATATATATATATATATATATATATGTATTATAATCTTCGTTGTAAAAAAAAAAATCGATATCCGCCAAAGGCTTTTTCACCGGCGACGCAACATGTTTTAGATTTTCTAAACTGCGAGGATAATATGCGCCAAGCCTGTTCGATATTCTATCATTTATTATAATCTGTATAACACAAGAACTATCCGTAAAATCGGTAAGTTTCGTCAGTCGTTGACAGTTTTTGATCGTGTACAAACGCAACCTCAACATTCGTAATATGCACACCCGACCACGTCTGTATATTATAATACAATGTAACGTAATACAGTTGCTGGGTCGCGTCTTCAAATAAACCGCTCACATCACCAGTGTGGTGTGCACCGGAGTCTTTTATCTCGAAACTTTTATACAGCCACCCGAAATTATTATTTTACGGCTAAAAGCTTTACGAACTGTCGTACACCTACAAACTTTTACATACGATCAGTAGATGGGATTTTACTGAACATTTTTGAATTAAATTCGTACATTTAATTTCAAAAGAAACACGCACGTTATTATTTCGTATCACATCGGCTGCTGGCTTCTAATGATTGCAGTGTTGATAACAGTGTACTATTATGAAACGTATTTCTTCTGAGAATAATTACGAACAATTAACATACTGTTGGTGTATAACTGATGTGATGTATCTACAGCGCACTTAAATGTATACTTCATTCAGTTGTGATAATAACTGCAGTAACTATCGACCAACAGGTTAGGTTTCGCGTCCTGCCGCGGATCCTTGTAGGTTATCGGTATTCGACGAAAAAAAAAAACCATATACGAACTGAAATTTCGCATCAACTATTGCGAAAACAATACAGTCAACAATATCCATACAATGTACGCATGTCAGCTGTTTTCTGAACTAAACAGAGATTATTATTATTATTATTATTTTTTTTTTTCAAATATTTTTGCAATAAGCGCATATTCTTATATATTATTGAGTCAATATCGTTTCTAGTTTTTCGACGTTCTACAACTCAATGCGTATACATACCAATAATATTAAAAAAAAAACATTAAGACAAAAACTTATGTTATGAATGAATATTTTTATTACACGATCCAATAAGGTCCGTTACATTAGCACCACCATATTCAAAATTTAAAAAAAAATATATACCAACAATTTTTATTTTATTTGTACACATTTGTAATCCTGGTATAAACATTTGTACACCTCCCCAAATGCCCCAAAAAACCAAATTTCCGCGGTGGTGCTAATGTAACGTTACATCAGCACCCCACTTTTTGTACAGTAGACTTATGGCTTCCAAAATGGTACCAACGATTGTTATTTCATTTGTACACATTTGTAATCCTGGTATAAACATTTGTACACCTCCCCAAATGCCTCAAAAATTAATTTGTAAACAATAATAAAATTTGTATTAGAAAAAACTTCAATGTTTCACGTCTTTTGTGAAATATTGCATGCTTTAAACACCAAGCAAGAGTTATAAATTTTAGATTTATCAGTGTGATATTTTAACTATAAGCTATACAATTTTCTTGTCATATATTGTAATTGTTGAGCTATCATAGTTTTATATTAGTAAAATAAAAAAAAAAATCTCAACTACGATAATATCTATGAATTCTATTTCTTATCTTAAAATCTTTTAGAGCTTAGTGCTTACGGGAATTTAATTATAGTTATTCTAAAAAAAAAGCGTCTGGAGGGGATATATCCCCATATCCCCCCCATAATTAGCCTTTACAATACATGGCTCTAGAGTTGGTAAGTACTGTGCATTATCTAAGACACCAATTACGTTTTCCACTTTTTCTCTAGCTTTATCAGCTATTTGTTGGGCCCAATGTTTAAAATTAGCTATAGGTGTATATAACTCATTGTCGCCTAAATATATGTCTTGTTCAGGGTTTTGAAGCTCTGTATTTGATTGTTCTAAAATGTCTAATTGATTCTTGTTACATGATATTAATTTGGCCAGATTTCTTTTCAGCACAAGGTGTTCTTCTAAACTTATTACATTCAGTGTAGTCTCTGTCAGATGGCAAAACTCAGATGGCATTTGGGGAGGTGTACAAATGTTTATACCAGGATTACAAATGTGTACAAATGAAATAACAATCGTTGGTACCATTTTGGAAGCCATAAGTCTACTGTACAAAAAGTGGGGTGCTAATGTAACGTTACATTAGCACCACCACGGAAATTTGGTTTTTTGGGGCAGTTGGTATATTTTTTTTTTAAAATTTTGAATATGGTGGTGCTAATGTAACGGACCTGATCCAATAGTAACACCAACACACGTCATGTATACGTAATGTACGCCGATAGAACACGCACGTTTTTTTTTTTATCTCGGACAATTATTAACGTTTTCCATCGACTGTGACGATCAGAACAATAATTTTTAACTAACCGTGGATCGCGTTTCGATTATTTTCACTGTACCCGCGGACGTCCACGTCGGTCAAATAATTTTCCGATTAATTGACTTGGTCGTAAGATGTTTTTTTCTTCCGTCCCGATGCTCTCCTAAAAACGCGGCTGCAACTCGTGAAATTGAGTAGTGTCGCGTCTCGACCGGAGATCAGAAATCGTCTTCATAGATATCCGTCAAAACACGGTTGTTGGTCGTTGTTTTCGTATTTTTACTATCGTACGTACCTATTATATCGATTACGCCGGAGTTTATCACATTGGTACGCGGTGAACGTAATTATATAATATTATGTATACATATATTCGAGCGAGATAGAACGAGGGGAAGTGGCGGGAGAGAAAAGACACGCTCGCGGTCGAAGGCTAAACGTTCATTGTTGTCACTCTTATAAAATTATACAGATTATACGGTCATATCCGACGTAATGATATTGTTTTCGTCGGCGACAAAACCGTTCGCGGAGAGCTGTTTTCACGTGCTTGTTCGATTTTATTTTCAAGTAATCAATTGCGCTTAAAGGTCGAAAGCCAAGAGCGAATCAATTAAGCGGTGATGTATTAATCCTACAACTCCGATCCGCAAACAACATTATTCGAGTATTTCGTTCACGTTGTCTGGGCGTTGTACCGTCTCTGGGAAAGTTTTTAAAAATAAAACTCGCGTTTCAATATAAATACATACTTAGTGTTTTCCTCGACGTTCGATTCTCGTCACGTGCAACGGTCATGCTCTCGTTTCCGGAAATACGAATTTGATGAATCCGTTTTCTGTGTCGGGGGTGACTTTGAAACCGAGTTTCCACTTAAAAATCTGTGTTGCTCTGCTAATGAATAGTAATCATTAAACGATAAATAACCCTTGACCAGAAGGGTCCACGGAATGTAAGCCGCGTATTGTATACGGAATTAAACTATGTTTCGTTATCGGTCGCTCTTGAACGGTGCATTTACTCCTTCCGTTTTTCATTCCGCTGATCCAGAATTGTGGTTCATCACTCACTCTACACGATGATCATGGGCTAAGGGGTCAAACTGCTGCTATTGCTGCGATTCGTATGTACTCGGCGGTAATAGTCCGGTAAATAATGCTCACGGAATGTCGTTGGATTGCTGTTGTTGTGCTGATGCTTTTAGTAAATTGTTTCGCTACCAACGTAATATCGACTAATGGCGAACGTCTGTGTGTATGTGGATGTGAAAAATAGAGAGAACAACGCGATAACAAACTTAATAAACGATTCGCAATCAATGCGTTAGTGCTCGTTCAAATAGTAATTAGTCCCGCACGTGTGACGTGAATGGAAAGCGTATGCGAACGCAATTTACATGTTCGTTTGCTTGATGATGGCCCGTTTTAGCGTCCCCGTCGACGACCGTTTGCAACCTTTTTTAATTTATGCTCTGCCACGAAGTGTAATCACGTTTTGTCGTATTTGATTACCTCATTTATTATTACACTGCAGCGACGGCGGTACCCGTACGGTTTTTTTATTTTTTCATTTTTATTCGAATTAACGTTTTTCCACCCCTCTCCGAGTTTTCGATTTCGGAATGACGATGGAATTTCGTGTGTGGAATAAAAAAAAATCCTTTTGTGGTTTCCACGATCTGTTTCCGTCTCGTGTGTACCGTGAACGCCATTGTATGTGTAATACCCTCGACGACCGAGCGTCGTCGGTCAGGTGGAATAGAGAAAAAAAAAGTCCAAGTCGAACGGAGGTATTTTCAGTTTCACTTAGCCACCGACGAGATCAAATTTCTGATACACACGTTTTTATCCTTTCGTGTCGGTTACGGGGTCTACTAATCATATTTCATCATTATTCATGTACGCGCGGGGCTATGACGTTTTTTTTCCTAGGGTTCCTTCGGGCCTATAGGTATTAGCGCGGACAAAAAAAAAATAAAATTAATAATAATGTACGACAACCATTAAACGCACGCAGACTCGTCGCATCTGTCTAATCGTAGAAAAAATAATTAATATCATTTAGAACTTCTCGGCGTATAATGATGTGTACAATATGTCCGATGCGGTTCTGATCGACCAACCGCTTATATGACGTGATCATACGTATGAGATGCGCGTCGAACGAAAGGGAATACGAGTTAGTAGTACATCGTCTGCGGTTTCTTCTCTTCAGCAATGCACGGTATTTAGACGGTGATGCCTTCCTACAACCCCTTTAATTTTTCTTAACAAACCTCTACATTAGAATAGAAGTTTTTGTTGAAAAATACAGACTAAACATTATAATGCATACGGTTTTCTATTCCTGTAAGTATTCATATATATACATCCAAAATAGAACCTATTAATCGGTACTGATCACTCCATCTGAATCGTCCCTATAATCTCATATCAACGGTTGTTCGAATACGTTTTTGACGCCTATCGCCCTGGCATCCCCGTCAAATCGTTCTTGTTCGTCTGTCGAACCTGCCGTTGTAATTTGCCAACATCTTGTGCGTCCTCCGCATTGTCATGGTTTCTCGTATATTTTTTCCTTTTCTACGCCCGTACGATTCATACAATACACTTTCAACAAATATCGTACACGGGAAACCATCGTTCCGCGGGTACGTTAGCGTTAGGCAGTACATTTCCGTCGAGAAACTGCCGTGTCTGTAATCGTCCGCGTTCTAATCAACTTTCGGGTCGGAGGATAAATTACCACCTCGAGGTAAATGGTATTGGAGACGGTTAGCGATTCCGGTTGTAAATGACAAGATCACGCAGAAAAAAAATCGACCGAAAATTATGTCTTTTCACCGTCGTTTCCTCTTTCCGAGCTTGTCTCGCGGCGCGCGAGTAGACCGAATTTATTATGTGCCGCTGCCGTGATTTATGTTTGATAAGAACAACAAAATGCGAGTAATGTATTTTCAGCGCCGCGTCGAGATTGGAATTCAGAAGAGATGTTTTGATATGTATTTTATTTGGTTATTTTTCTTATTCCAAAAACTTTACGCCGTAACAAATCGACCGCCGCCACTGCTGATACCGTCGCCGCGTCGGGATGATAATTAAGCGACGCGAACAAACGCGGCGGAATAGAACACCCCACTAACCCGGGGTGAGATACGTACGTTTCGCTAACTGTTCGGGGGATGTGGAAATTCGTACGCTCCCCGATCTCCAACACGGTTTTCTTCGTTTCGGAACTTCTCAGCTGTACCCGACTTAACTTCGTAGCCTGTACGAAGCCGCCAGATATCATGTTTTGAATTTTTTTTCATGTATACGTTTACAGTACGTTCCCGGTTCTACCACTATAAATTCTGATGACATTTATTATATCCGTATGTAAATGTTTAATATTTTTGAATATAATCGTAGTAAAACGCGGTGCACGATGTGAACGTAATGTAGCGAACGCGAAACGGGGTACTGACCTAAAACGATTGTATCGCGTTGAGGGTGCGTACATATTTTTTGTGCTGCGTTGTATTTCGTGCAAAAAAAAAAAAACGTATTTTATCGGACGAACGTCCGTTTATTATTGTTGTTTTGGGATATATTTTGAAAACCGCCAGTACAGGCACTTGAAACTTGCGGTGGGCAGCATCGATTTCATGATCAGCACCGTGTTGCTCCGATATTAATACTTTCGTTAACCCCCTCCCCTACCGTCGCATGACAACGCGCTGTCGTTCGCGGAAACCGCGTTGTATTGTTTCGTGCGCACGGTAAACGTACGTTTGCAGGACGCGTTTTGTGACGCGACAACGGATACCTCGTCGTGTTTTCCCCCTCGAAAACCGCCGCAATATCCTTCGGCCGATTATTCGTCGGCTATTGTTCGCTGACCACCGGCCGGGCCGCCAAAGAGATTTATCGGATCGACCGTACCGTCCGAAAGGTTTCTTCTCCGGCGGTACTCGTCCCTCAGAAACCCGGGTCCCCGTTGTTCGATACGTTTGTCGTGTTTAACCGCCCCCGACCATGTTCTTTTCGTGCTCCGAGAGACTTTCTTGGTGGCGCTACGTCTTATTTTTGAATTCCACTCTCTCTCCCTCGCCACACACGCACGCCCGCCCGCATTTCTGGAAGATCAATTAATTGCCCAGCATGTGTGTATAGATAATTTCCCCGGTATCTATCTATCTTTCCCAGACATCGTTATTGGCTCTGATTAAGAGCTTTCAACCCCTTCGTCGAACCTCTGTTCAGATATAAACGTGTGTTACACGTGAAACTGAAAATGCCTTCGACTAGAGCTTTTTTCTCTCGCAACTCCACCCGACCGATAACGCGACGGTGCTCGGAAGTGTCGAGTATTATACACATTATACTTATTCACATGCGACCGAGACGGAAAAACATATATCCCAGCGTGGAAACCACCAAAAAGATTATTTATTCTTCGTGTACGAAATTCCGTCGTCATTCTGAAATCAAAAATCCTAGAAAGAAAACGCAATAATTCGAATAATTAAAAAAAAAAAAACGAATGGGTACCGCATACTAATGCTACTGCAGTGTAATATGTGTTTAACGGTATGCATGTGGTTTAATTAATTGTTTTAAAAATTTGAATAAGTTGTGACGCGTCACACAATGATAATAATCAGATTATGCACTTTTAAAACAATTTCGTCTACCAATAATATAATATATCTACCATCGGTTAACCTATAAAATAAAAATAAACTATTATACACTTTCCATGTGGCATTAATAATAAAACATTTATCCCGAGCTTCCTTAAATGATTTAGGTATACATTGATTTGACATATCGTCTTCCGTGCGACGGTGCTGAATAATAAATCCGCGTTTACATTATCGGTGTGTATAGGAACGACCACGGAGAAATTGCCCGCGAGAAAAAAGAAAAATCTCCTGTCGAGAAGCTTAAAAACATGCCGCCGGGAGAAACGCTATCATTGTCATTTATATTTTATTTTTTACGTACTCCCTTCGTTTCCTTCCGAAAATGTTTGTCTGTTTTTTCTTCGTTCCGAAACGGCAGTGAGTTAGGGGATATGTATGACATTATAATAAGCATTTATCATCGTTTTTCACTATCCGGTTAAAACGCGACGTTGTATTCGTTTTTACGAGGTATGCGAGTGTATACCGTAATGATAATAAGTAACAACTTTTTTTTTCCGGTTTCGCAACGTTAAAAAAATATTAATTAGCAACGAATCAGTAAAATACACCACTACTGTAGTGCGTTCGTTTTATGATAACTGCATGAATAAACTTAAGTATGTTATATTATTTAGCTAATCTGGTCTTTTTTTTACGGTTTCTTATTTTTTTTTTTTTTTATCTCTTGTCTTAATTATAACTATACGTTACAGTTGATCGTCTTGTGCGGAACGAAATTAGCTTAATAGTCTTAAAAATACGTCGTGCAACGTATTTGTGTGAGATTATACACCTAGTAAGAGATTAAATCATATACGAACGTGTAAATATGTCTGTGGGTCGAATGCATACTACACATAATTCTAACGTATAATTGTATTATCAAATTTTTATACATTATAATATTATATACGAGTATAGTACTCGTCATAATAATAATAAACCGTTAGTTCAATATAATTGTTTTTTTTTTTTTTTTGTTCAACAGTTGTGGCCGTTTAAAAACACTCGATCGTTTTTTTATCATCTCGTGGTATATTTTATACGTTTTTTTCTTCTGTCAACCGTATACGACTACATCAGTACAATATTATGTATACACTTAACAATATATTATATGAAGTTTATACATATACGTACAATATATATATATATAAATAATTATATCCGATTGATGGTTCTGAAACGTTTTAGATTTACGACACATCGCACCGCGTACCGTTGATGTTTTAAATCTTAAAAAAATATTACCGCGCGAACGCGCATTAAAAAAAAGAACAGTGTTATTATGTTATTATGCACATGACATGACGTACCCCATCACCTGTGTATTATTATAACCTCTCGGACGATACGTATCATTATTTTAACCACTTTGGGTCCACCGCAAATCCTGTTGCCCGTATCGCTTATTTAATTATATGCACAGTTCGACTCTCTCGTAATATATTGCGAACTTATTAACCGACCCAGCGCCGCCGCCTGTGTATAATTGTACCAAATCGACTGGTCTCACGTGAACCGCGTGTTCAACGGCCGTCCACCCCGTGTGTGTGTGTTTATTTATGTATAATGGCATCGAACCCTATATTGAGGTCGAGACCTAAACCGACATATTTTGAATGTTTCGAACCCGGTCGTTTCATATTGAACCGATGTTCGGTTGCCGAACCGTATGAAAGCTTCATTTCATAATTGAAGCCTATCTTTATATTTTTTGGATAAAATCATCAATCCCCTTATCCCAACCAGTATGTGGTGGGGACCAATATTTTTATACCGTGGCGTTTTTAAATACTTTTCACCCGACCTAATGATTAGGACTTAGGCGCCGCTGTCTATGCATGCATATGTTTCTTTAATACGTGACGCGAGCCGTGCTCGAGTGCAGTTGTACAACTGAACGATCATTCGGCACGGCGCGCGCATGGAAGGTGTGGTGAATATCCGCAAGAAATCAATGTCCTCCCGTGCGAGAGGATGCGAATTCGTGCAGCGATCCTAACCGTCCAGCGACCGCTTCGATTGCTCTGTGTGACGAGATGCGTGCATAACTAGATCATGATCGTTCTGCGATCGTCGTGGTGTACATTCGTAATAATTTATCCGACGAGCCGTGCGCAAGGTGCGTTCTATTCGTGTTTATAAACATAAATTATGTATACGATGACGCGCGAACACAAGGCCCTTATAAGGTGGTCCCCCTTCCTTTATCTGTGCATACTCGTCGCGCGGTTTCAATTCGTCACGTTTTCTGCCGTTCTCCGCGCGCGCGCCACCCTTTTGCAGCCGCGGGTTGTTCTAGAACGAAACGGCTGGTTTACGATGCACTGGTAACAGCAGTTGAAAAAGAGAGATAATTGCACTATGCGTACGACGACGTAAGTGCACTCGGTACCTGGTATGCGGTATACACGTTCTCACGAATAGGTTAGGACGTACCGCGTGTGTATGTTTGTTCGTCTGTGATCCGTTCTGCGAGATTGTGTAGTATGTTCGACGGATAACGTGAAAAAATATATGAAAAAAAAAAATAATAATAACACAGAAATAGACACACAATAAATTGCAAACGCGCGCGCGTATACGCATTTAAAGGTATATATTCGTATATATATTTATATCCGTAATGCACGGAAAACTAGTCCGTTCGTAAACATTTTATAAAATCTTATGTATATTATCCTGTGTTTGATCCGCGCGAAGCTATATTTATTGTGTACACGCGAAAAACGCGCACGCGTTCGATATAAATAATATTGTACGCGAAACACAGAGATTAATACACGCAGTGTTTCAATGCGCACAATACATATATGTGACGTTACAGGATACCGTGACGATAAATGATCTGTTCAACAGCGATTTTACACACTGCGCTTGATCAGTATACATATATAATGTTTGTGCACATTGCACGTGTACGTACTATTTCCGTGCAAAGTACTTGTGCTCCGGGTGATTTCACAGCTGTGCGTTTTATACGAAGTCCACTGAAAATAATTTTTTACCGACGATAATACGGCAATGAAGAATTATCTCTTTTTTTGTGGAGCGATAGCTTACGGTTCAGAAAAACCGGTATTCAATTTTGATCGTTCTCTTGAATATATTCGAATCTTGAGGATTATGTGCTATTGAATGAACCTAAGCAGACAGTTGGTTGCGGACGGTTTTTTTAGAAGGATATGTTTGTAATCCCGACATCCATCCTCGTATCGGTGGTGCCATTTCCGTAGTTCATTATTTCCAAGTGTTGCCGCAAGTGTAAGGTACCTACACATTTTTTTGGAAAAACTGCTCGTTTGAACACGAAAAAGTTTTAACGGTTTAAACTTAGACCTGTACGAGTTAAAATAATAAGACGTTTTGCATAATATTTGATTACATAATCTGAGTGTTACATAACATATTTGTGTCTATAGTTCAGTCGTTTTATGTCGATACTTACATGCGTTACAGAGATATGTTTCGTCAACAACATGTTGTATTCCTATGTTTCCCACCAATTAGTAAGGTAATTAGTAAGGTAATGAGCCTTTAAGACGTTTAATGCCTAATGCCGATATGGACCCTACTCTCCTTATTCAAACATACATATAACTATAATACTACTATTACATTTTTCATTTGTGTACTGTCACTTTTGTGTATAACATTCGCTTTCCACTTCTTTCTTATATTATACAATTCATATGACACCTGTAACTGTAACTGTGTTAAAAGAGCTCTGCCTCCCGTATGTATTCTAAAATAAATAAATACGTTTCGTCGGTGTCAAATATTCATCCTATAATACGAACGGGACGAATCCGTTCGGTTTTCAATTGTCCTTCCCCTTCACTCGTATGTGTTTTGATGACGTTTCATCCTCGTGCAACATTCCTCTCTGTAAACGTTCAACCTCTCATTCGCTCGCTCGGCGCGTGCACAGTCACGTTGTCCGTAAGTACACACGTGTACAATTTCCACACCTCATGCACGTAAGGTATCATATCGAACAATTATTTCGCGTGTACGTGTACGTTACACACTATTTAGTAGAACGTACAACAATCGTACGTATATAATAACTCGGATGCGCCGTTGTCCAGGACCCGAATAAATTACACTCGTGTGTTGTTTACACAAAATGTATACATAAATAAATGCAGTAGGTACGTCGCGCGGCCGTGTTAATTTTGAATATGCGCCGAGGATGTAATAATTTCCGCCCGTTCCTCCGTATTGTGTACAATAAAATATAGCGGTTTGTGTCAGTGCGTACAACAAATGTATACGTACCGTAAACGCGGAGGAGTTGTAACCAACTATTGCTGCATGTTAGGCAAACGTTTATTGTTATTAATATTATTATTATTATTGTTATTGAGACCTTTATATTGTATAATTGAAAGCTACGAGTTTGACCAACAATAAAAGCATTTGATCCTTGTTTGCTTCGCTTTCTGTTTGTAGGGCAATACGTTAATAATTTATTATGCATTCGAAATTGACGTAGTATGTATGCACACATACTATGTATTGTGCGCGGGAACGAGAACACCGCGCTTCTTGCCCTGCTCGATAATAACTGATTAAAAAAATAAAAAACTCTAGTCATAACAACGTTTAATGGAAATAATAATCAATTCATTATCAATTCGAGTGTACGCAAGTATTCGTTGCATCGCGATCGGTCTTCAACACCATATTATTGTTGGTTACGCGGCGGGAAGAGCAGTGGGGGTGCAGTGTGCATCAAAAATACCAATGTCGTTAATTTTACATAATGGTCGGATAACAGCTATGCGACTGCACAACAGTCGTCCTCTTCTCTTTCGGTCGTAAAGATAACAATAAATATCTGTAGATAGTAGTTTACATACGTATACCAACGATAAGTTATATGATTATTCTATTACACTAACGAAACGACGATCACGTACCCTCGTGCACCTGAAAATTACGCTTACCTATCGCATTCGAAACGGTCCGGTGAACCGTATTTTCACGTGGACGGTAATATTATAATTATACATAGTTCCCGTCGCGTTCGGGTGTGTTTACAAAACTGGTGTAAATACAATAAAAAAACCATCCGAATGGCTTTTATTTCGTTTTCGTTTTTAATGCGGATTTCCAGCCGCTAAATAAGCATTTAAATAGGTACACTCAAGTTTTAAGTGAATCGTCTGCATCGCTAATCTTACTTAACATTTTACCGGATTTGCATACGACTTTCGTCGACGATAAAAAAATAAAAAAAAAAGCCGTACGCATGCGATAATACGTTTGGTAACAGTCGCATCGTTGTATTTAACTCTTGTAACATGCAAATGTGTTGTGTAACAATTTCTAAACTTTGCGCGTTTTCACGAGAATTAAAAACTATATGTCGTAGCAGTTTTTGTACGTGCCTAAAATAATTCGGTTTCGCGACTACGTCGATATCTTTTGTATCGGATTAAACGTATGTGCAATTTGTAAGAAAATAAAATTACTCACCATTTGAATGAAATACTCCTCGATAATTGCTTTCGGATATTTTAATGATAGAATAGACGTACTGAAGTCGTTTAGATTTTTTTTTACTTCTATTTTCCAAGTGATCCGACGGCTCAAAGTTGTTCGCATTGAGCTTATTGCGTTTTTTGCATGTTCGCGCTGCTTCATATATTGTAAATGCTGTACACACTGTTGAGAAGCTGCAGCTATACGTCCGTTTAAATACAGAGTGCTCCGTATGCGTACACGAACACTGGTTTCCGCCTAGAGTCGGCAGTCGTACAAATACTCCAGCATACTTTTTTATCTGGCCCGTGTGCTACGTTTTCAAATCACTTCATTACATTTTAGCGGTTACCAATATCTAATTTTTTATCGTAGACATTATATTTTTCTATATCATCGAACTACAGCTAAATAATTTAATGTCTAAGTATAATTTATATCCATATCGGCGTAGCCAACAACTTTGTTGTAGAAGGTGCTTATTTCATAGTATTGGTTCGGTCGTAAAATCAAATTAATTACAGTAAATGTTAACTGTCAATTTGAATTTAACCCTTTTTTTTCATTATTGCTTTCTTTACCAGATTATTAAGTTCTAAAAATGGACCCTCCAACTACTTTGAGTTGCCCATCCTCGGTGTGATCAATGCGCAACCCGACGCTCAAAACTCGTCATCGCGTCGTCGTCGTGTGAGAGGGAAAAATGAGTATAAACTTGACTTCCCCATCGGATACGTGTGCACACATAGGTAATAATAAAATGTACGTATTGCATTTGGAAAAACGCGCCTTTCACTCCCTCTCTCTGGTGCAGGACCAGCGTACGGTATTTATAAGTCATTTCGTCCCGATCCGGTTACACAAGTCCCAGCAAATGGCGCAGCAATCAACGTGCGTTCGCCGTCGGCCACCATAGTAACCAGTGCCGGATTATCCATTTGGCGGAGTAGGCTTAGGGCCTCACTCATTTAAGGGGCCTTGTGAAAACGAAAAACCACATTTTTTATTGTACCTGTATTTTATTTAAGAATTTACTTGACAAAAGTAATTATGAAATATAATACATATTTGTGTAGGTGTTATACGCAGTGATAATAATAAAATTATTTTGAAAAAAATATAAATAATATAATAATTAATTAATTTTTCTCGCGAACAAAAAAAATGTAATAAACATGATTTTATTTATCAATAACAGTTGGTTAAAGCTGTTAATTTTAATTGTTGGATAGTGATGTGTTAAGGATGTACGTGAAAAATAATTTTGCGGAGGCCCACAAATGTTCAATCCGGTGTACCCGCGAATATTTACTGCATGAAATTTTACTCTCCCGATAAAATTTCACGGGGGTAAATAATCCCGGTCACACCGGCACTGGTAGTGACCGTATCGGACAGGCGCGATACGGTTCGTTATGTTCGTCGCGTGCGCGCGTGAAAATAGACGCGCGCGCCGGGAATAAAACTCCGCTCCGCTGTGTACAATTCCCGACCGGTTGCGTTCGCCCCGTGCACGGATTCGGTTAGTAAACTCGGCTGCGAATCGTAAATTTAAATCGACTGCGCGTAGGCGCGCGCTGGTGTTTGCGAATACGATTTCGCCCCCGCAACGCACGCTATCGGTTTTCATGTCAATCGTCTGTAGCCAGACCAATCGTTCGGCATAATTGTGCGTAGTCGCACTCGTCCGAATCGCGAATCGATTGCGAATTAATGAGCTCGGAGAAATACGTGTCCGTAGCTAGAACGCCATAGCGCGCAGTGGCGTACTTCGGATTTTGTCCGGGCTAATGGCATTCGCGTTACCTACCGATCACTTCGGCGGCATAGGCGCAATAGGGTTTTTAGCACCTCCGAGTTCAAATGTTCCACTTCTGATTTATTTTTTTTTAGATCTATATATTCTATAGTAATTACAGTAAAATACCACTTAATTTTATTTTCAGCAATTTCAGCACTACCAATATTTGGGCTCTAGTTGCCCCATTCACTTCGGCAACACAGTTTACACTTGTATATACAGCTAAGGTGCAGTTCAGTCTGGACAAATAAAATAAATATGGAACATCTTCTCTTCCGATCGTAGTTTTAAGAACGACACATGAAACAGTTGTTTTCGCGCCGCCGTTCGTTATTATTGTTAACGTGACGTTTTCAAATTTCGAGCGTTTGCGCAGGTCACTGTGGTTATTTTATTTTCGATTCTGCACGAAAATTATTCGAACGACTCGTTAGAAATCGTTTTATTTGTCTATTAGACAACTGTAGTAATGTGCGAATAGTCAATACTAATCGGATGTAGACAGACGTTGTGCTAGGACAGGGACTTGAGGCGTAAAAGTTAAAAGTCGACGAAAAGAAAAATATATGTATTCATAAAAATTAGTGGTCACTACGGATTATAGCGTATTAGATTCGGTCGGTTTGAAATCATTGGTTGGTCACTACCGACTACCATACCTCCTCCTAGGGATCGCCTCGACCGCTGCAGGAAAACCACTGGCCACTACGCTACTGTATGTTTAAACGTATGTTTTCGTCGGTACGCGAATCGCTCTTCTGTTGAGTTATTGAATTTCTAGTCCGTACGAACGATATTCGAATACGGTGCATCATTTTTCCGAAGGATGTTTGGCGTTTATAATACAACGAACCGGAGCGCACGCGCGCATATATCGTAACGAAGAAACGGTTTTATTGCGCTACACTGCAACATTTTATCGGCTCGGGCTGCCCGTAGCAATCGCCTCCTTTATTATCTGCTCCTACATATATTATGTGTGCGTGTGTACTGTGTATGTACAATAAATAGGACCAATTCTACAGTCCGTGCGCGGAGCACATGATTTAATAATATTATAAAATAAAATAAAAAATACCAACTCCGTGCGCGCGCGCACTCGTATCCGTGAATTTATTCGTTTTTTATTATCTAGAGACGCGTCGGGTCTCGAGAGCGATAACGCAGTTTTATTCGTCCGGTAATTAATGTACACACGAAGTCGACGAGTGTGTGCAACACGTACGTATATTATAATAATATGTACGCACCGCGTCATCGTGCATACATTACAACACGTGTACGGTCGTAATGATTTCGGCACGAAAAATCGTAAAACTCTCCAGGAACGCGGTCGCCGCGTCGTCAAATTTCGTCCACCTATGTTACACGTTTTACGTTTTAATTTACACACGCACGTTATTATAATGTATAGGCTTCCTCGTTATTTTTCATGTTACTCTCGTGGCATTTACAACTTGAAGGGTTTTCACCGATGACGTCCGTTTCTCGTTCTCAGCCCCGTTTCTTTCGGCCGTAGACTATTTTTTCCGATATCCGTATACTTCCTTAAATTACTAAGCTCCCTTTCTATGTACTACACGTTGTGTTTATCTTTACAGGAGTCGGTCACGTGGCCATCTTCACTTCCGATATTCATACGCCATTATTGACGGTATCATCGCTTGATTGTGTTTTGATATACTCAACTATTTGTTCGCAGTACCGTACAAGATTGTTATCCGACGAGAAAACTGTTGTCACCTGACTTTAAACAGATTTTATGGAATGTGTAATGCATATATATATACCCGTTTAAAAACTTTGCTGACTGTTGCATGAAAAATGCTACCGGAATTGCTAAACAGTATTATTATTATTATTGCTATTTTTTTTTCCATTCCCGTTATACAATTTCGCAAGTCCGTGCGCACGAAAAAGTTATGATCGCAAAGTTTTTTCATTATTACAATATTTATCCTGCGCGCCGGTGTTTATGAAAAGTCACTGCGGTTTAGACTCGCGCTCCTCGTTGGATTGTCCAATAATTTACATTTGTGGCAGCATTGAGTTTATTTTTCGAAAGTAGAAATAAAAAATACCGATTGACAACTTGTTTAAAACGGTTATGGTTATTTTACATGAAATTTATGTTATCGTAAAACGAAAGCGCAATATATGTATATTTTAGCATACATTGTGACGCAGTGAACACGTCTAGTAAATAGTAATGTATACGTACGTATATAGCAACTAGTAAACGTTATTGTACAGTAGGGAGGGGCGTGGAATGAAATTCGATTTTCTTCGATAATTCAAGTGCTCGCCGTCATTACTCGGCGCAAAAAACGTGTAAAATAAAAAGCGTTTACGCGCATAAATATACATTTATATATATATTCTATTTACATTTTCCTCTGAAAACTATTTAATCGAGAATGGGAATCTAGGAATTACTTTTTAAAGTCTTCGTCGTATTCTGTATATACAACAATACAAGGGTACGTTTTTTACACTCTATCGATTCTTACTATATAATATAAATATTTTAAACATTCACTTTAAATACGTTTGATACATATAGGTACTATCTGCTGACGATCGCCTGTCTATTTTACGTGCATTAAATTTCAATTATGGCTCTACAGCCCGGGGTGAGTAATTATTATTTTATATATATATATATATATATATATATATATATATATATATATATATAATTATAAAATATCCATCGTCTGTATATAATAGTAATAATAATAATAATAATAATAATGTCTTGACGATCATCATTATTACAAAAGAAAAATAGGATTTTTTTTTCTTTCGTTTAATCAAAAATTATTCATAAACCGTTCTATAAACATGACGGGAGTAACAAGACCCATAAAAAGCGTTATTTACCATGCGACAGAGTTTGAAATTCATTTAATGTAATATTCTCCTTCAGTTGAGCCGGAGAGACCCCGTGACCGTAATTGAATTTCATTAACGAGGGTTAACATTTTTATGTATTTTTCACAGGCCTATAAACTTAAATGTCACTGCGATTAGGCTCGTATAAACACAAGATATAAAACCCAGCAAATATGTATAGGCTGCAGCAAATCAACTATCCTGTACGTTTTTAATTTTTGTGTCGATCGAACACGACAGATTAAGATTATAAAATTATATGTTTTCACCGTCTATGTTATTACTCTTATTTATTATCAATATTATTATTTTTAAATCCTCTTGTAGAATGTTCACACACATACACATGCACTGTATATAGTTTAACGGATGTTTTTGTTTCCCCCCCCCCTGAACCAACCACACGTGGTGCTTCGACGTGGCGTCAACATTCAGTAGCAAGTATTTTAGGGGATTAGTCATAGTGTTTGAACAACCGCGTGGCGTTTATAATGTAATATAAGAAAATATACGAGTACAATGCAGCTACCGGCGCAACATTTACGGTGTTCATTTTATTCGGTAAAACGCCACCACACGCGATGCAGTGTTTGTCGACGATTTCTATTCAATAATTTGATTTGTATCCGGTACAGCGCGGATAGCTGAGGAAGAGATGATATTGGACAGAGCCGTACCGAGCCATTTTTTTTATCCTAAGGCAGAACTGAAACAACGCGTCCTCTAGGTTGTAGGGTTGTTACACTCACAGCTTTAAATATGTATAATACGATTCGGAAAAATCTGAAAAATTGTAATTAGGTTTCTAGCAAATCAAGAAATAACATTTTTCTTAAAAAAAGTAAATTATTTAATATTTTTGCACCCCCCTCCCCCAGATTCAGGCGTCCAAGGCAAGTGCCTCGTTCCCTCACCCTGGTTACGGCTCTAGTATTTGAGACGTTTTCCGGCGAAATATTCATGGTTTTCAGCAAAACAACGAACCGATCACGATCTCGTCGCATTGCGGCGTTACGTTCTCGTCTGCGAACGACTTTTTCCGACGTCGACGACGGTTTATTTTCCCTACGACAGCAGCGTCGTCGCTGGGTCATTTATCACATCATAATCGTGTGTACAATGTTTATGCGTTTACATTACAATGGTGGCGCTGTGTAACAGTGTACGCGTCTTCGTTAATAAATCAGATCCATCTCTTCAATACATAATGATCCGTTCATTAATAGCGCAATACACACGGCATTTAATAACATACACCGTTAATCGGGTGCTCGATTTAACGAACGGAATCTTGTGGAGTCGTCGCGATGCCGTTCGTGTCCGAGATCTTTCGTGTTTACATTACACTAACATTAAATACTGTCGATACGAACCACTGCTGCTGCTGCGTTCGTATACATTTTTTTCCCTTCTCGTCTTTCGAACGAGACGATGTTCTTTTGTCCGTCCACCAGGTCCATCATATTTTATTCGTACCAACGTTATTATTATTATTACTGTTGTGTTGCTGCGCGCACAGTCGCCGGTGCACCTACCTACTTGTAGCGCGATGCGTGATACTAGAGAAGATCGTTTTCATACGCCCATCTCGAGCCGCCGGGTACATTTCGTTGTCTACAAAAAAAAAAAAATAATAATATAATATAATAGTACACGCGTAGTAACACGATGAGTAGTTCTAGTAGTTCGGGTTTAATGAGGAATCGTCTGGTCGTCGTTATAATATTACGCTACGTCGCGGTGTTCTCATTAGAATAAATAAAAAATTAAAATAAAACGAGAGTGCACGCCGGAGAGAGAGAGAGAGAGAGAGAGAGAGAGAGAGAGAGAGAGAGAGAGAGAACAAAAATGATGATAATAATAATAATAAATGTTTTTTTATTAATGGGAACGTAAACGCAATAAGTCGACGTGCCGGCCGACTCGTTCGTGCGGGCGAGTGCGCGCGCGCCACTCGTATTCATAACGTGTATGTACGTCGCGTGTGTGGGAAGTCGTCCTGGCCCACTGGTTCTCTCAATGAACTTTATCGACGGCGGCAGCGGCTCGACCATTCGTGTCGGGTACGCGTGAATGAACGGATCGCAGTCGTCCAAATAATAAGTAATAATAATAGTAGTAGTCTGTGTTCAGTGTGCACGCTCGGTTTTTTTTTTTTTTATCATAATTATTTTTTAAACAATTTCGAACACCGCGTAACAGCGGTTTCACTCGTCGGATAGTGTTGAACGGTTCGGGTTTGCGTCAACATGATCACCAAAGGACGTCACCCGGAGCAGAAGAGCCGTCAGCAGAGACCTTTAAGCGGCTTCAGTTTTAGCGTTCTCGGTACGTACTCGCGTGAGATGTTATGTCGAACAACATGATTAGAATTTTTCCTCTCTGCGCGTAAGTAATGCGTTCCAAAAATCGTTTCGTCTCCGTAAAAGTCCCTGCTCGCGCACACAACACCTGCACTGCCACTGTGTATTGTTATATGTACATAAAGATTTTTCGAAAGTGATACGAGGCGGTCCAGGGGCTGCAGAAAATTCACAGACGTAATAATTTACGGTTTACATGGGTTTTATTGCTGAAAAGGTTTTATAACCTTGACCGCGTATGCCGCCGCCGCTGCGAATAGAGAAATATTATTTTATACTTGGTTCGTATTTTTGCTCACTTCGTATTGATTTTGTTATTAACGTCGTCACGGTGTTCCCCCGGTGCCGGTACTATCCATATACCTATACGTGCGTTTGTATTGTCTTGTACACGGTTGTACCGTTTTGACCGGGACACTACCCTGGTATCTCGTCGTACCAAACGATAATAATATATTTATAATTATTTATATGTTTCATTTCGAACATGGTTGAAAAATCGAAAATAATCTTCCGCTCGCGCGGCGCTGGGAAAACGACGGCGATTCTTCTTCGGTCAAACCGGCTGACAGCGACTCGGCGACGGTAAAAACGGTCCGTGTACCGTATACCCGGTCCGCGAAACGAGTTCCCGATGCGGACGACGAGCTTTGCCTATATACGCGTGACGGTGACATGTCTGCGCGCTGTATATAGCTGTTGTTTTTAACGATTCGATCGGGTTTTTTTTCTTCTTCGATCATCGTTCACGAACCTTTATCTTGCGAACCAGCAAGTCAGAGCGTTACGTGCAGTGTATATAATTTCGAAGTGGTTCGACAAAATCTTTTATGATAAATCTTTAAACGTTCGTATCCGAGATGCATATTTATATATACATACATCCGGAAGGAGCGGTTTAGTTTCAGCTGGTTAGTGTTGTGTGACTACCACAACGAAATATCTTCGCTTAGCTAGATGAAAAATTAGTGTCCTTTTGGTCACACCATATTTATATTCACTTGGATCGGAGCATTCCGAACGTTGCTGTATAACAATATATAACGTGTATCTGATCAAAGGCTATATTACATCCTCTTGCGACTTTAGCGCTGAAAAAATTTTGTAGGTACCTATTCATAAGTCGATAAAAATAAACTTTGAAAATTGTATAGTTATCATTAAAATTAATTCAATACCTATATTATTCTGTTACAGGCTTTTAAATATGATTATTGAATTGTTTAAAAAAACCACAATTATAGTATTAAAAAAAGTACCTATTATCATTATTGTTATATAATTCAAAAGTTAGTTGATTTTACCGTACGATCCCCCAGGAAAATTACTTAAAAAATAAAAAAGTGAAAACGCAAGTTAAAAATTAGTTAAAATAAGTTATTTCGAATCAATATGAATATTATTGGAAATAAATTTTAAGCTAAAAAAGTTTCAATTAACAAAACTAATGCAAAAGAACAAGTTTTTTGCCTCGTTTATAAACTTTACATTTATGTAATATAAACTGTACCAGATCGATCATTTTGTTGCCATAACTGTTGACAACTATACAGGTACTTGACTATATTAAAAATGTTTTCATAGTATTTCAAATTAAATCGTTGTTGCGTTCCTCTGCGAAAAGCCAGCAATTCGAATAATTTGTCAAATGGCACACCCAAAATGACAAAACGTCACAGGGGATGCATTGCATTACCACCGAGACGCGTGATGATGTAATATTGCACTCCCTCGCGGCCGATTAGCCGAGTGTCTGCATAAACGATCATCGTAATTCGTATCTATAACTTGTGTTATGTTTAAGTAATTGCCATAACGCCTCTAGGGTTTTTTTTTGCTACGACGGCGTCTGTTCACCGCGTGCACAACACACTCGTTCGTCGTCCCGAAAACCATTTATGACCGCAGCCGATGTTGCACTTCGTTTCCGTGGTGTACCGGTGCGTGGCGTGTATGGACGGTCCATATGTGACGCCTCCGCCGCCGTTCCCGCGTCTTCGTCATCGCTCGTTACATACGCCTCGGTATTTCGCATTCGTATTAAATAATACGTTTGTGGGTATACTGTTTCGGTTTTTTTTCTTTTCTGTTTGTTCCATGTCTCGAAACGATTTTCGCTTTCTATGTTCGCGTGATTGATTTTATTCATTCCCCCCTCTCCCCTCGTTTCAAACCTTTTGTTAAAAGAAAAAAAAATCACTTCCGACCGCTCAGCCAGTCGTTTTCCTTGTGGGTCGGCCGTGGGAAACCGTCTGCGTCTGTGGGAACGATCATCATGTTTTTTTGAGGTATAAACGGCGAAACGAGAGGAAGTGAGAAAAGGTATACGGTTTGCTGTTTACCACGACCACGGTCAAAGTCGGCGGGGGTCTCGAAGGAAATTGGGGCAAGTGAGGTGATGGTGACGGTTACTTGTTAAAAGGTACGTCCGCATTATACCCTGTTACTGTAAGATAATTTTCTCTAGTCGAACTACGGGGTTACATTTAGGCGCATTTTATGTACACATGGAATTCATGCTCTGATGGAGTAATCTTATTCCATTCAACTCTTGGACGTGCGATTACTGTTTTCTTAATATATGCAACGATAAAACGATATAATATATATATATATATATATATATGTGTGTGTGTGTGTGTGAACCGAGATTTTATGGGGTAGGTATACAAGGGACGCATTCGTAGGTATTACAAGTTGTACACGGTGTACGCGGTGTGTAGTAATAAAGCGTGACGGTGCTTAAATGTCAATCCTACTTAATGCGAACCCTTTTCTCGCGCGGTCACCGACTTTATACCGCGATCCCGGTACACGACGACCACTGCAGGTGTAATAATATTACAATGTGTATATACGTACACTCGTGCGACGTTGATTGATATAACAACAAAAAAAAAAAAAAAAAAGCGCGCGCTTGTTATATTATGTAGACCGCGTGGCTACTAGGTGCCTAGGAGGAATACGTTGCGAGTCTCTCCGACAGACTTTCGGACGGGACGATACGCCTACACGCTGCCGCACGCCGAAACCGGTGTGTTGCAATGAGAACCGGATTCGGAAGGTCTTGGCACCCACTCCCCGTCGGCACCGTCGTTGTGAATGAACACTTCTCGGCAATATCATTATTATTATTGTTATTGTTGTTATTTTCACCTGTTTGTGCCCCTCTCCCCGTAAGCGATCGGACTGGATGGAATCACACGGTGATCAGGAGGATTAAAAAAAAAAAAAACCGTGTAAATACACGCTTCGATGTACTATTTTTATCCGTTTTCTAAATAAACCCTTCGGAACACCGGGCACGGTTCGAGGACGTGGACGAGATGGTAACGGTGGTCGGCTGCCGTTATCAGGGATTTAGTCGAGTGCAGACGGTTTGACGAGGGGAGAAAATATCATCTCCTTCACTGTGCTAGGTACAATGAATCGTATACAATAATGCGCATTGCGTTGACGTTAATCGTTTTCGTCCTGCTCCGAACGCGCAATATAACACCGAGCATTGTCGTGCGTTGTAATGACGTTACACGCTACTACGGTCCACGGTATACATCGGTTACCGCCGGCGGTATTACACGAAATCAAAATGATTTTTATGTGCGTCTTGCACGAATTACGTAATAATAACGCGTTTCGTACGTGTTTATCGTAAGCTGCGTGTACGGTGATCGATAACCGAAACACAACCGCGCGTACACCGTATTCATTTATTTGTATATTTCGTACAGATTTGGCCGCCATACGAAAACTGCTGGAAGAAGGAGTCGATGGTGACGAGACGTGCCCCAGCTGCGGTATGCCTTTCGACAAGGGCAAAAAAAGAAAACTCATTGACTCTTGCGGCCACGAACGTTGCTACGCTTGCATGTTCCGCAACGAAGGATGTCCGCTTTGCGCGTCTGCTGCTGCTGCTAATGTGACCGACGACGACGGAGCAATGAAAGGTAATCCGATTTCAATTCGCATATTATTATAATCCATTCACTGTTGTATCGGTCGTTTGTCGAAAATTGTGCTTAAACTATTCCAATAAAACGACGATAAGTGTGTACAGTTAATATAAACGTAATAAGTACATTATTATTTACGCTCGTTCGGTCGAAAACCATTGCTGACCAACAGTGCGCTTTCAGTCGTTACACTCCTGGATAGTGATAGTTTGTAGAAATGCGCTCATAAAATCATCATAATAATGATTATACAACAATTATTTTCTTGCACGATAATGGCGTGTTTGATTTATACGAAATATCTGTAATCGTTTCTACATTGTACTTTGAATATTGTAGTTTTTCTTTTCGAATAATATATATAGTTTTAGTGTCTAAATGGCTATATATTCAAAGTATATTTATTTTCATGCAGATGTATTCTTTAACTGAAAAGAGATGGCAATAGATCCTCAGATAATTTTAAAACTTGAAAACTTTTTATACATAAAACAAAATAAAAATCACACACACATTAATTGTAATTGTTCTTTTAAATGACATTTACCGATATATTTTTACATACTCATTATTATCAATTGCATTCAATTGCACTTATACATGTATTCGTATGTAGCTACTAGACATGTAACAAACATAGACGACGTTAAATTATATTTGTATTCTGTGTAGGCTCACCTCGGAAACCATTCGAAATAAATAAATAAACCAACTGAAATAAATGTTAAATAAAAAAATTAGATTTGGAACCTATGAAGCTATGAAGGTTTTTATTGTTATTAATTTTGTCATGATTAGCGAAAGTGTGCTCGTTCAAATTGGATATACAAATTTTATCCGTAATTTTTTTTTAAATTTGATTAAAAAGTTCTTTGCATGTTGACGTATTTTATAAGGTCTTATTAAAATATTGATGATTTACTTTGACTATACTACTATACTACATGCTGCAAGTATAATTAATTTGAAAACACGAATGAATATTTTGATTTTTATAATATCGACCGAAACCGGATGAGCTATATTTATTAAAGTTTTGATGTATTAAAATGATATATATATAAAAAAAAAAACCGCCAATAACTGTTTAAAGTACACCAGATGCATCAAACGACCGTCTCGTATAAACCGTTTAAACGAAAACGGGGTTTAGATAATTTATAAAGTAAAGTAGGTACTTTGTTTCTTCAGAAGTATAATTCAATAATAAATGCTCACTAATCAGTCTTTATAAAGTAATAACATAAAATAATAATAATAAATGCAATATGCATTTATCCTTTAAAAATTACGAACTTATATCGATTACACGCAGTTTTATCCAGGGCGAAGAAAAATATAATTATACAGAAATAATGAAATTAAAACATGACAATAATAATTGTGTGATGATTACTTATACCGCTAATTTAATTTTTGGTTTTATAGCAATAAGTTTTCGTTTTTAATCCAACAAAAATATAATATTATTTTAGAACTTTATTTTTTATCCTAATCGCTGTTTGTTTTGTTTAATACAATACAGAAAAATATAATACTTGTACAGGAAAATAATGCGTATAATATAAACTATTGTTCCTATCAAAATAAATAGTTGAAAGCGTAATTAGTTAAATAACATACGTATTAGATCTTTCACCCCGAACAAGGTTTTGTTTATAATGATTAATTAATACAAAGCCTATGATCGTTTTTTTCTCCATTTCGAAAAACGTCGTAGAAAATAACTCCAAGAAATATATTTAATTGAAAATCGAAAAGATTTTCTTCAAAATATTTTTACAAAGGCTCTGAAAAAGTTTTTAATTATGTACTAAACCACGTAAGTTCGTGCACGCAGACGAACATTATAATTTCAAACAATCACCACCACCTGTACAAAGTGGTAGCGTTTTATCTATGTAGGTATCGTGTTTGTGTTATTTCACTGGTCCATCATATTTGTCGTCTTGTCGAATACTGTGTTGTTACGTGTGCACGCACGTTATTTTTTTATTTTTTTATTATTTTTTTTTTTTTTTTAATTATGATCTCAGGCGTAAGGCCGCGTTGAGTTTTTATCCGCCATCACTGCGGCGGCATAACGCGTTTCCCACGATGTTCGGTAAACCTATAGTCATCATATGGCGGCGTCGCCACTAATTGTCGCGGAAGCAGATGACAAAAAAAAATAAATAAATAAAACAAAAACAAAATATACCGTGTACCAAAACGAAATAAATACATTTTAAATTGAAGTAAAAAAAAAAAAAATAATAATAATAATAACAATGAAAATAATGAATGTAAAAAATTAAACATCGAAATCCTATGTAATTTTTAACTTGTTGTGATGTGGGGTATGTACATTTAATGGCGTTCCGTTGAATACTTTTCGTCCACAATCATTCTGTGCTTACAGTAATAATAAAGTCTCGTGGTTTTTTTTTCAGCATCCAAGAAGTCGTTGGTCGACGAGCCGATTTACGCGCAAAACACGCGGACCAATAGGTCCCGGGTGAAGACAAACGGACACTTCTCGCCCTACGTCCAAGTAAGTTTGCGGCACTCGACCTTTGAGGTGTGCGTACAGTTTTGAAACGTTTTCTCGTTCGTTGCAGTCGCGGCAAGGTTCTCAAGAGCTCAACCATTCGCCCAGCAGACTGCCCAGACCTAACAGAAACTTGGACGAGGTGATGACACAGAGTACGTATGCGCCGAACAGAATTTATTTTTTACTATTTTGGTTCAACCACCGCAATGGTGTTAACCGCGAATGGTTTTCGACTTTTTAATCGCAGGTTGCCCGACTCCTCCGCAGAACAGAAGGAAATTCTTTCTCAGCCCGAAAACCATAAGAAACCAATGGTCCATGCGCAGCGGATCTAGATCGCCTTCCGACAACGCCCTTTCCGGTAAGTTTTACAGCAAACTAAATTGATATCATAATATTGTACACGGATTACACTGAAATGCATTGTGGAATACAGTAATGTCAGCGTCGACAACGATAGTGACGGATCCGCGGAGATGGTCTTCGGTGGTGTTGGGCAAGATTAGATCTTTGTGGTCGTTGAGAGGTTTGTTAGGTTTTGAAAATGAAACGTTTTTGTGTGCCCTTGACCCTGTGTGCTGCACTTAAGCTTATTAGAAAACACTTTATTAACATTATGTCACCGTGTTATGTATAGAAGAATGATGTTTTTTTTACACTGCAATTGAGTTAACCTAGTTATTTTTATTCTTCGCCAAGGTCAAATAAATAAATTACGTTTTATAAACTGATACCACTTCAGTCACCACGTGGTTTTATTGGTGATATTTTGGCGACTTCTTATTAATAATAATAAAAACCTCTGAGAAAATGTGAAAACAAAACGATTAAATTTATCGTGTATGCAGTGGCATAGCAAGGGTATGGTGAACTGTGCCTACGCCAAGGGCGCGAATCGCAAAGGTACGCAAAATTGTGCAAAAATCGTATTTTTATATGAAAATCAAATCGAAATTTTTTCCATTATATTTTTGAAATGCGTAAATGTTGTCTATTTGTATTACGTGTTAATTTAATGATGCAATTATTGATGTATTTGTCAGTCATAAAGCGAGAAAAGTAAATTTTCAAAGTTTAAAATGAACACTGTAATAAGAACTTATAAATATAAATTGCATACTTAAAAAAATTAATAAAATTAATTGTTAAAAAAAATATCGTAACATCAAATTTGAATTGGTTAAAACGCGTTTTTTTCTAAGTTTGCCAGAGGCGCCAGCGAGTCTTCCTACGCCACTGCGTATATGGTTTTGTCCGCATGTAATAGATATTCTACAATGAGATCTTCAGACATGTTTTATTCAATATATATTTTTGATTCGAGTACTTAATGTAGGCGTAAATCGATCAATAATAGCCATCGGAGAATAATAATAAATTGTCATGATTTTAGAATCGAATAGCACAAAATCATGATAAGAAAATATTTTTAATATTTATTTCAGGAGCACCTAAGAGTAAATGTATTATGAATTTTAATTTGTGTGATTAATTTATTTTTATTGCATGAGCACGAACATTCGCTTTGTGCATAAATCACTTATTTTAATTTTTATTATAATTGTTTTAAATTTTTATATGAATTACGTTTCAATTGTTTTACAGATGACGAAGGTGGTACCGTGAAACCACGTGGATCGTTGAGTCAAAGGAGTTGCAACTCTGACACATTGTACACGAGGCTAGGATTGTTGTTGTCGCGGGACAGCAACTCCAGATCGTTTACGGAAGATGTGTCGTTGTCGAGCATCAACTCCAAACCCATGTCGAGCAATGGGAGTCCCGTGTCCACGCTCACCGGTTCCTCGGAAACTGAACACAAAGCAATCAAAGAGCAATCATCGGACAGCATTGGATCGCTCATGTCCATGTCCGGGCAGAGTAATGGGTCGTCTAGTCCACTGACCCGAAGACATTCTATCACGAGTGAGTGAAAGTTTATTAACTATAATACTATAATATAAAGCTAATAATAATAATATGTAGTTACTGTAGCTGTATAGATATAATATAAAAACGAAATTGATTAACGGTAAAAATGACTTAAACAGCATCGGTACGTTTCACATCGATATAATTATGACTAAACACTATATTGTTCTACGTGACGTTCATTCCGTATTGGTGTATAACCATAATACAATATAGTTGTGTTTGCTTCGGCTTCTGAACTAACAGCTATTTTATTGCGTGTGTTTTGTTTGTGTTTGTTCAGCGTTACAAGCAGGCTCTGTAGACGATTTGCGTCCATTTAAATCTAGGCGACAGCCGACCAGGAGGTCTGCTAGGTCCGGTACGATTAAAGGACCTATCGATCCCAAAGGTAGTTGTTTTTCCCATAGCTTGACGAGTACAGTGCACTCAAAACCGTGACGTTGAATCGTGTTCGTTTGTATTTTTTTTTCAGTGAGATTCGCTCAGTACAGAACGTCTCCGCAACAGCAACAACAACTGCAGCAACAACAGCTGATGCTGAAACCACTGTTCTTCGAGGTGCCTCAACAGGAGTCCGATCCGCTCTTTTTGGGTCGGGAATGGTTGGTCCAAGACATCAGTAACGCGTTGCTGCACGCTCAGTCATCAGGAGTGGTGGTGACTGGTTTACCGGGCACGGGTAAAACGGCGTTTGTTTTGCAACTAGTCGAACACAGTTGTTTCGGTCGTCTGAAATCAAATTGTAAGTGTCGATTATTCGGTGGACGTTTGCGTCCGACCGTGTGCGTAATCTTCGTACATACTTACAAGCGTTGCGTTTTTTCAGTGGACGTGTCAACGATAAACGGCAAGGATAGGCCATCGCTGAAAAATTCGCAGACCATCATATCCGAGGACGTGAAGTCGCTCGCTACACGCGTGGTCGCCTACCATTTCTGCCAGGCCGACAACAACAGCACTTGTCTGATACCTGAATTCGTACACTCGCTGGCGGCCCAACTTTGCCAGGCACCTCAGTTGAATATATACCGGCAGCACGTGCTGACCGAACTCAACCTTCAGGTACGACCAAAATGGGGGGGGGGGGGGGAGACAAGTCGTGAATAAACAGCTTATGATTTTAACGTCTACAGGATTCGTTGTCAATGCGCGAGTGCATCGTCGATCCCGATGCGGCGTTCGTTAGAGGTGTTCTGGAGCCCTTGAACGTACTCAGTCGCCTGGCCAACACTATTGGTACCGACAGTCTGGTCATCGTCATCGACGGCCTCTGCGAAGCCGAATACCATAGGCCAGACCATGGTGATACGATCGCCTCGTTTCTGGTGAAGCATATGCCTAAATTTCCGGCTTGGCTGAAAATCGTCGCCACGTTGAGGACCGACCTGGAAGAGGCATTGCCACCGTTGTCTCTAACAAAAATTTGGTAAGTTTCAATACAGTTCCGCGCGTTAGGTCGACTGTTTCATAATGTTTATTGTACGCCATATATCTAGCGTGGACGTAAACTCGCCGAACAAAGAGAATGTTGTTAAGGACTTAATGGATTATATCAGTTTTCGAGTTACTAATAGTGCCAGTATCCAAAATAATTTGATATCCGGCACTACGGGCCAGTTTAAGTTCTGTCAACACTTGCAAACCAGCAGTCACGGATCATTTCTTTTCGCTAAACTGACGTTGGACCTGATCGAAAGGGGTCATTTAGTGGCAAAATCACAAAGTTTCAAGGTCCTACCGATCACATTGGCTCAAATATATCAACTTCATTTCAATTTGAGATTCCCTACTACTAGCTCGTTCGAAAAAGTTGCTGACATATTGAGCGTATGTCTCGCAGCACTTTACCCGTTGACGATTTTAGAAATTTACTACTCGGTAAATTCATTGAACGTGGACGAATTTATCTCGTGGGAGGCGTTCTTGCAAAGGTTTAAGGTATGTGGTCAATAACACTTTGAAGACTCCGATTCTCATTTGCGTTATTTTTACAGTTAATATCCGGACTGCTCATAAAACGGCTAGACAACACCTATATGTTTTTTCACCCGTCATTTAGGGAATGGTTGATGAGACGTGACGACAGCGAGTCTAAGAAATTCATATGCGATTTAAGGTAATACATTTGTTTTTACTTATTATTATTATTATTATTATGCAAACACCTTGTTTATGCTAATTGTTTGTAAATTATAGGAATGGTCATTCAGGAATTGCTCTACGGTTTTCGAGACTCCAAGCGCCATTAGACTCTGAAAAAACTCTTGAACTGGGCCATCATATTTTGAAAGCTCACTTATATAAGAACATAACTTTACAAGACACTTCATCGAGAGATCTCCAAGCCAATTGGATGGCTTCTGTTTCTAGTAGCGTGTCGTCTGCTCTATGCTCGATGAGAAATATATACGCACCGAACATCAAAGTGTCCCGGTTATTGTTGCTCGCCGGAGCGGCCCCTGATGTCCAAACGGACCTGTTGGGCCAAGCGCCCGCCCTGTGCGTTTACGCTTACGAAGGTGTTTACGATATGGTAGCACTGCTGTTAGAATTTGGAGCCTCTCTGAACGTGTCGAATAGTCAAGGTAGAACTCCTTTGTGGATGGCTGCGAGCAAAGGTCATATAGACGTAGTAAAATTATTGATTGAAGCTGGCGCGTCACCTGGGCTTACCGATTCTGCTAGAAGGTAATTCGTTTACTGCTTTTTTTATTTTTTATTGAAACTACAATAACTAGCTCGACAATTTATAGTGTTCGCGACCACAAAACCTTTTTTTTCTTAATAAAAGGGATTTATTTTTACTATTTACGGAACGTTTTTAGGTGCCCATTAGTAGAAGCCGCGAAAAACCGTCACTTTAACGTAGTCGCTTTCCTATTGGGATGCGAGTGGACAGTGACCAATCCCAGAGTAGAGATCGACCACATTGATGCTTCCCAACAAGCGTTGGTACAAGCAGCCGGACAAGGAGTGGACGACGTCGTGGAGTACTTGTTAGACGTAGCCGAAGTCACTGTTGACGGACAAGACAGTCTATCGGGAGAGACTGCGTTGACTTTGGCATCGTCCAACGGTCACAAGTCGACGGTCGTCTTGTTGCTTGATAGAGGTGCTCAGGTGTCGGCCACCAATATGAAGGTATGCTGGTCTTGTTTTGATAAAATCTCATTATCATAGACGTCCGTTGTTAACAATTATTGTTTAAACTTATGCGAAAACAGTGTATGAACGCTCTGATATTAGCTGCTAGAGATGGTCAATGGGAAGTAGTTGAGACTTTATTGCATAATGGAACTCACGTTGATATCGTTGACTCAGAACAAAGGACCCCACTAATGATGGCTGCGTCAGAGGACCATTCCGGGATCGTTGAACTTTTACTGGACAGCGGTAAGATTGATTACACTCGCTCATTCACTTTTTATGATACCACTCAATTTTTTAATACTATTATATACTATTATTGTTAATCAAAACAAAAAATAACGAGTTATGTCTTCAATAGAAGATCGTTATGAAAATATAAGTTTAATTACTTACTTCCGATAGTTTACCTTCTACTAAGGTTGTGATAATGTACCGTTCACGCGTGAATAAAAAAGTATATTTTATGCTCATAAAATCGTTACAATCGCGTATTTGATTCAATTCGTATAATATGTTTGGTTTTCTGTACTTGCGCAGGTGCTGATTTGAGTGCAAAAGATCGCACGGGTCAAACCCCCTTGAGCTGGGCCTGTCTTAAAGGGCGTGTCGCTATCGCTCAATATTTACTGGATCGCGGAGCACCACTCGACCACGCGGACAAATCTGGTAAAACGGCCCTAGACTTGGCCACGCTGAACGGGAATCCGGCATTAGTACAGGTAAACAACAAGTAGCAAGAACACCAACAGAGATTTATGTTTTACAATTACTTTTCAGCTATTACTAGAAAGAGGCGCTTTGATCGAACATGTAGACCTGTACGGGATGCGACCTCTGGACAGAGCGATCAGCTGTAGAAACGTACCGGTAGTGCAGAACTTTTTAAGGAGGGGTGCCAAGCTTGGCCCGACCACGTGGAACATGGCGTCTGGAAAACCGGACATTATGTAAACATGATTTTTCATATTTCATTGGGCTGTGTTGCGTTTGCCAAATGAGCAGATTTTGTATACTTTCGGAAATTGTTTTCAGGTTGGTTTTGCTTAACAAACTATTGGAAGACGGAAACACTTTGTACCGGAAAGGTAGATTAAAGGAGGCCGCCTACAGATACATATACGCCCTGAACAAATTCCCAGCGGAAAACGAACTTGATTCAACATTTAAACAACTTCAGATCAACTTCTACCTAAACACTTCTCGCTGTAAAAGAAAGTTGAATGTAAATAAACTGTTGCAAACTTTCCAGCTTTATTTGTTGCAATTTAATTATGAAATAAATGGTGTTCTTGCAGGAAGTCAACGAGTCTATCGAGTTCGCGGAAAAAGTGCTGAAGCTAAAACCGTCATCGTTTGAAGCGTACTACGCAAGAGCCAAAGCTCTAAAAGACTTAAGGTATGTAATGGTTCACCGACATTTTGACGTTTAAATATTTTTAACCGTGTATTTTTTTCTGGTTTATAGGAGATTCGAAGACGCTCTAGCAGACATACAAGAAGCTGTGCGATTAGTACCACCCGGTAATTCCGACATCAGACATGTCTTGTTTAGACTTAGAGACGACGTTCTAAACAAATTGACTCTAGATGCTCTCAATCCAGAAAACGCCGGACCTTCTTCCTACCTCTAAATTGATAATGTTCCTAACGGCGACGTAGATAATTTATTTCCTAATAATTCAATTTTTTTTCTAATATAATTTTGTTTTTCCATAAATATTCAATAAAAAAATTTGATCAAAATTAATTTAAAGCGAATCAACATGTACGTACTTAATTATAGGTTAACTAGTTATTTTTGAAATCATATTATTTATAAAAATATAGAAATAAAAATGTTTTTGAGTGTATCTACAACGGTTAAAGTTTTATGATCAAAATTATAATGTGTGACTCACCATCATTTTTTATTAATAATCATTCTATTAACATTTTTCAATGTTCCTGTATCATTTTTGTATGTTAATTTACTAATTTATGTAATTTGATGTTTATTTCAATTTGACATATCGTGATTAAAGAAAGACGGTAAAGTTTTGACTAATCGATGAAATGCTCGTGCAATCATGTTACTAATTTTATTTATAGAGATTGTTTTTATTTTCTGGTTGTATGGAGATTTTATTTCTATTTTAGACCATTAAAAATACCTACCTACTTAGTTTAGATAAATGTTATTTTTATCACAGTTTTTTTTTTAATAGAATTTAATTTGTTTTAAATAAAATATAATTTTTGTTTTTTTTTTTTTTTTTATATATATATAATATGTGAAAATAATAAAATTGTTAGTTAAGAGCTATTAAAATGTTGTTTTTTCAATATTTTTATATTTGTTTTTATTTATTAATTTTTAATATTAAAATAATCATTGATTCACCTTAATAAAATAAAAAACTTAGTTTTTACATCCTGTTTTCTTCCAAAATTATGAACTGTATTTTTTTATTTGTCCAAGAAGTCTTAATATAATATTTAATTTTTGTACACCTCAGAAAATGTATTCAGCTGCACATTTTTTTTTTTTTTTTTTGGATTTCAGTTATTTACAAGATTTTATTTATTAATTTTATATAAACCATAAACAAATATTTAAGTTACTTTTCTGGATCTTGCAATACAAAACATACAAAATATATAAATTAATTTAGTGTACAGCTATATTTAACTGAAATATAATTATTATAAACTTGAATAGTTTTCAACATCAATTTATATGTTAAACATGAAAAATATTAATTGTTTTCTTTCTTCTATATTTAGAGTAGGTACTAAAATGTATTAAAGTGTAATATGGAATCTTATTAATTCAGAATTTATAAACGAAAAGTACCAAAGATATGCTGTTTTGGGGTATTCACTATAAATTATCTATGCTTGACCTAAATTTTAAAACCCAATTTTGAATTAAATCCCACATTCATACAGTAAATAATTCTGTAATTTACTAACAACAAAAGTTTTTTTCTTCCCAAGTCGCAGACCAGTATTGTTAAAAATATTTACTTTCATATCTTATTATATTCTTAAGACTGCAATTTCCATACAGACATTTTTTTTTTATTCACAGTCAACAAACTCATAAATCTCAAAAGGACATATTTTATTTGTTTTTAAATATCATTTTTGGACGTAATATTTTTCAGGTATTCACATTTTCACCTTTTCAGGATTTTTAATGTTGGACATTTTGTAATTTGCGGTGGTCAGTAAATAGTGAGCTCGGGGGTAGCACGAGGCTTTCCATACAACACGATGTGGGAACATGGTCTACGTACGTGGTCCGGCGACCTAAGTATTTTTACTCGGTCACATAATCGCGCAGCCCTAAGCCCATCAAACCCCACACTGTTGGAACCCACCTTTACATTATCTGGTACGGGTTATCACTAAAATTATTACATTATAATGTCTATTTTTGAAATCAGTAATTGATTCACATGTTATTGCAATAACCATAGTAATTTGTACAAAATATGCACAAAATTGATCTGAATGGTTTAATATCAAAACATAAAAATCGAAAATTCGCGTGTAAGTTACGGTTAAGGGGTGGTGATTTGCCACGGGCAGAATTTTCAAGAAGTGCTGTATACTAATTGAAATTACGTAAATTACTTTCTGATACATAATTTTTTGCCATGTTTCAGAGATGATTTTTTTTTTAATCGATTATCTTTCAGCAACGGAATCAACAGAGGGTAAAGATGAATAAGATTATATTTTACACCATCGCACTTTGTAGTATAATTATGTAATATATTGTTTAATATAGTTATATATTGGCTTTGCATGAAATGAGGTTTACATTTTAAGCGAATTTTTATTAAATACTTATTTAGTTATAGTTATATAGTGACTAGAGTAATATCATTATAATAATAATCACTGAAAATTTCAAAAGACGACTTTTTAGAACGTGAATTGAATACAGATTCTACTAAAAATAGATCATTTTACAATTTTCTCCGTAATTTTCTCAAGCGTAAGCCAAAAAATAATAAAAAAGAGAGAATGTTAATTTCGTCTCGCAGCTGTTTATAGGTACATATAAATACATAACTTTTGTTTTAATAAGAAAATAGTTTTGTTACTTATGGATTGAACATTTGAATGGAGTTCATTGGCATAATTTCAAAATATGAACCTAGTTTATTATTACCGATAGTAAATTCTAGAAGTAAAATCTCAGTGTGAAATTTCGAAACTAATATATGATATAGGTAGTAACGTATACAGGGGGATGTAAGGGTCAAATACCCCTAAGGCATTTTTTTAAATGTTATAAAATAATGTTCTTAGTGTGAGGGCGTTAGAAGCGTAAAAAAATTAATGATAAAATAAAAATAATGATTTGTTTGCAAATGATTCCTCCCCATACAAATGTTATGTATACGCCACTAGATGTAGGGGCATCACTCATTTGCTTCAAAAATTTAATTAATTTTGGGTATAGTCCATTTGCGCCAAATTTACCTTCGTAAATATTTTACACTAACGACTTGGTCAATTCAAAATGCATATCTACAAATTATTTATAATTGTTTAAAAAAAATATAAATTATTGATTATTATTAAAAAAAAAAAAAAAATCGTACAATTGACCAAAATTGGATATCATTTAAATAAAATGTTATTGATTATTAGCATTACTATTATTATTTAATTATTATTTGAGAAAAAAATGTATTACTTTATTATAATTACCTCGAAACTAAATAATATCCGGATAATAAAAAACAACGAAGGTTCGGTGATAATCTGTACAGAATATGAATATTGTTTATGAATTAACCAAGTTATTATTGTAAAATGTTTACGCATTTAAATTTCGCGCGAATGGGCTGTACCCAAAACGAATTAATTTTTTTGGCGCAAACTCCTGGATGTAGGTGTGTTTGGTTAAATTAAAATAACTATTGGAATAAAATACATTAATTCGACGGCATGCATCACATGGGATAGGCATATTTGTTTTTATTGCGATGCTAATTTGGCGAGAAAAAACCTTTAGGTATTTTTACTTTTTTCTTTTTTACATTTGTAATAAATGTGTTTTTGTGAAACTTTTTTGATCTATTAGAATTGGAAATCACATAGGTACCTATTATTATCATCGTTTTGATGATGAGGTGTGAAATGTGTAATAATTAATTTTACGCACAATATACAGGTACACGTATTTTTATGCAAATTATTAATTAAATTGAAATCCTCACCACTTTTTAAGTAAAGTAATGAATATTTTGATTTAACATTAAACTTGTATTCAATTTTTCTGTTAATACATTTTTCAGTAGTAGCAGTGTACAGTATAATGCTGCAATATTATAAAAATAGCTGTAATCTTTTAAAAGATTATTGGATAAATTAATCAATTTTAAAACGTGTATGGAAAGTAAAATATTATTTTAGGAAAAAATGTTATATGTCTACAACTTAGTATCGGTTATTCTACACTCGTAACAAAAAGTGGTATAATGGCCATAATTTGAGAGTTCATCAGTACAATGTGGGAGTCAATTGAATGTTCCACCATATTTGAGTGAGGCTAACTTCTCGTGGTCAACTGTTGAAGTATATATTGCCTGTTTGACCTGAGATTAATATCATGTTTGAAATTTAAATAAGTAATTATACATGAATCCAGGTCTCCCAAAAAATAGTACTAAGCAACATATTTCCAAAAGATTCAGCGATACTTAAATTATACTTTTGGGACAAAAAAAAAAAATATATTTATATAACAAATATTGTAACTCAACTATAATCGTACATATAATTAGCAGTGGCGGTTTTGGGATTCAATTTTGAACGAGGCGACTAAATATTAACATAAATGTACACAAAAGTTATAATATTAAAATTGTAATATTATTGTTTTCTAAACGTTTAACCTCCTAGTAGCTGTGAACAGTGGCGCACACAGAGGGGGGGGGGTCAGGGGTGTCGACTGACACCCCTCAGAGAATTTGTGAATGACTATTTCTGTCTGAACTTGTATGAATATTTGTTTAATTTAATACAAACCAATTGTTCAGCTATCCAAATCAACATACTAAATATGTTTACCCTAGAACTAAAGCGTTACATGAGAATAAGTAGTAGGGCTCAATCCCAAAAATTATACTATACAAACTAACCTAATCTAACCTAACTAAAAACACTTAAAAATAAGAGTTATACTATGCCTAAACTCAGATTTTACTAGTGGGGATGGGTGGATACCTCGAAATATATATTTTCGATACCCTTGTCAAAAATCTTCTAAGCGCCACTGGCTGTGAATATGTTCTTTTGATGTCTCGTGAAATTTTACACTACGGGACAAGTTTTTAAAATCACAATAACCAACTATCAACCAGACAGATTTTAAATGACCTAACAAAATACACGGCAAACAAAATAAAGCTTGTTTGTAATAGTGTGGTGACGTAAACAACGCACCGCGAATCGTCCAAGTTGGTTACAATATTGTCAGTGGATAAGGGGAAATCCCATGTTCTAGAATATGCGATGATTATCACGTTAAGGTAATTTCGAGAATGTTCTAGACAATCGACGCTGATTTATATTTACCGGCTGGTCAGACGCTCATTCAGTCAGTCCGTGAGTACAATCCGTGACACACCGTGAATTACACTTCGCGATATATTCGGCAATTCCTCCGCAATTGTAACGCGTATCGATATTTGTACATACATATTTATATAATATAGTGTCTATTTTAATTAAATTAAATTGTGAGTGATTTTTATTACTTAAATCCCACAATAGTTTCCACAAAGCCAAGAATCCAAATCATACCTCGCAGGATTAAACAGTCGACTAAATAATTTACCACCTTTTTTGTCTAGTGATTGGCACGACAAAAAAAGAGTTATCTTGCCTTTTCTAATCAAATCATTTTTATGAATATTATTCCAACGCTTAAAATGCGTTTCAAGTAATATCATAACTGGATCATTTATAGGATCCATAGTTCCAGAATGTGACACAGTGACAAGTCACGTGTACTATAATGTACTACACAGTAATTACAACAACAATATAATATCACTAATCGTTATCGTACAAGAACCAATAAGACTTTTATTAAATTAACAACGCACACGAATAGGAAACACAGTTGTACAGTACCACGGTCTACGATTACAAGATAAAAGTGATTAGTGGAATAGAGATAGCAGATTACAGATATAGATAAGATAACTAGATTGCTAACTAGTGATATCAGCGTACGTCAAAAAAGTATATGTTGGTTTTGGCAAGGGGTGGACAAAACACCGCGACAACGAAATCAGCGGCCATTTTAATTGAGGTACTTTTGTTATCAAATTATAATCAGTGATAACTGATATTCGTTATTAATTGTAATTTCAATCATGGTACTTGTTCAATATGTGATCTACCAAACAGTGTGAAATATCACATATTTCAAATATGGTGACCTACTGGGTACCAAGAAGTTTTTACTTGTGGATCATTTTATAGATAGTATGTCTACCATAATACAGGCCCATGTGCAGAATTTCAGAATGGGAAATGTTTAAAAAAAAAAAATATATATAAAATAGATTCATCGATGATTAAGTAGTATTATACAGGTATTTATATACATTTTTTAAGTATATTAAAAAGTTTATATCGAACATAATACTATAAAATGCAAATCATTGTTGTAGTAAATTTACAAATACAATTGTAATACATTTACAAAAACACAATTTATATTTTTTTGGTAATGATGGGAAGTTGAGGGTTGACCCATGGTCATACCATAGTATAAGACTTATAAGCCCCCCAAATCTCAAATTTTTATTGCACTAATACCTTGAAAATTATACTACTGTTTGTAACACTTGAAAATGCGCAGTAGCTTATAAAGAATATTACTACCGTTTCATGATGGAATAAAATGTTACTAACTTCCTACTGTACCTCAAATAAAATGGCTGACTGATTTCATTATTGTCCTATGCTGCCCATGTAATTTGTTATCAGTGTCCATTCTGTTTTATTCTATGGTTGTGGGCTCTGTAGTGTTATCATAACATGTTTAATGTGATATCAAATATATTTATCATTTGGCGGGTATTTCAAATAAAATCATACATATCAACGCCTCAATTCAAGACTGCAATAATTCAAATTATGAAACTATTAGTTTTAGAATGAAATAAACGACCTTTAGAGGCGAATAATGCAAATTAAAGTTATTGCGTTATAGAATCGAAATCGTCGTAACTTTAAAAATAATATCACGTTGATAACTTAATACTGAATATTTTTGAGTAATTGCTGTCTTGAACTAAAGCATCGATATCTTAATAATAGTTTTTTTGAGTTATTACAGTCTTGAACTGAGGCAACGATATTATCAATAGTGCAAAATAAATTAAATAATAAGTATTAATTATGTATAATATCATTAATTAAAAAGAAATTTAAATATGCTTGTATAAAAAATAAGGTTTTTTATAATTATAAATGAAAATTATTTACAGTTATTAATTAATAATTAACAATATTAGAAAGTAACTTGTACCAAAAAAAAAAAAAAACAAATATGGTGTAAATATGATCTAAAAACACAGATATAAACTAAAACTATTATCAATATCTGTGTCTAAAAATAAATTATATCCAACACCCTTAAATCTTAATAACAACAATCAACAAATGAGCACGTGCAATTAAAATCTAATGGTATTTTAACTTTTGCATGGAAAAAAACCAGAAGTTATTTATTATCACTATGTTTAATTTTTTAATTGAACAAAATAAAATTTCAATTTAAAATGCCACAAACTTGCTGTTTCCTTGGATGTGCTAATCGTTCTGGTCGGGATAAAGTAGTTTTTTTAATATACTTTAGTAGCAAATTTTTTTTTATGAGTGAATAAAATATAATAATAAAATATGAATATTGAATAATGATTGTAAATTTGAAATAAATCAGAGTTCATGAATTGTGAATTATGAGTTCTGATAATATTTATTTTATGTTTTTATCTGTGGTATTACCACAACGATAAGAATTGATAAAATACCATAGCCCACAAGCTACATAGCGCGAAATAGGCTTCTCCAGGGTTGCTTGTCAATTTATACTAGTTAGCAATCTAGTTATCTTATCTATATCTATGTAGCAGATAAACGACTACACAAGTATAGACTATAATTAACAAGTCGATACGAATCGAAGATAACTGCAGTGTTGAAATAATTACAATTATTGTACGTCGTTTAGCTGATTTTTACACAGTATCACCAATACTAATAATAATTCAATAATTATTTTGTACATTAATCGTGTACTTTTTCGGCCGTGCTAATGTTTATATGCAACCTCAATCGTCGCCTATGGAGACGAGAGGATCGCAACAGAATTGTGAGCTAGTTTTTCAGAGCAGTTATCATAGCTAAAATTATAGATAGTTTCATTATCATCCTGTGTTTGTTATCACTAATATATAATATCAAATAGGTAAATATTATTTCTATATTACTACATTATTATATTATATTATATAACTCGTTTTTTCTATATACGACATTGAACTTAATGTTCTGATCTTATAACACAATAAAAAAATTGTGTTTAAAAAGAATTATAACTATTCCAGCATCCAGACTGTGTCGCAACTAGAAGTGGGACTGATGGTGATCAGCACTGTCAAGGGGCCCAGCTTAAAAAAATTGAGGACTCAAAATGCATTGAATTTATTGTACTGTATACATTTGAGAGAAATCAAGACCAGTGGCACAGGAATTATTTTTCATTATTTTTCAAATTATAGTTTTGTCCCCTTTATATCAGAAAGGTCAATTTCCCCCGCCCCCTTATCTAATGACACTACAAAGACATAAGGTAAATTGAAAAATAACGAATATTCTAATTCACTGTGAATATTAATAGAGCTAATAACGTCAGAGTTTAAATTGTGTATCATATTTATAGATTTTATATTATATTTAGTGATAACAAACACAGGATGATAATAAAACTATCGTTAATTTCAGCCATGATAACTGCTCCGAAAAACTAGCTGACGTTGATGTCGCGATCCTCTCATCTCTGGAGTACATGTGCTATGCGTACGGAGCGTGCGGGAACGGGTTTGTATTATTTAGTAATATTAAATAGACCTACACGTGAGAGGCACCGTCAGCGGTCGGTCTTACGGATACGGTTGGAAGATTTCGAGACTAGTTGATATCGGGCAACAAAATCGCGTATAATTTTAACATGAAGCAACCTGTGCCCCATTATCTGTACACCCGTAAAACTGATACCATACTATTAATAACTATTAACTACGGAATAATGTTTGTATTAAAATCTAATATTCTGTTTTGATATTATTTTATGATAAAATTCTGAACATTAACAATATATTATATAAATGAAAAAAACAAAAATGTAATATAATTACTAATGTCTAATTTGTTTAAAAAACATATTTCTCTTATTAAACTTTTAAGTGAGGCGCGTATTAAACATATGTTTTCACTTTAAATTTTCATTTACAATCCACACAGAAGTTTGAATATTTAGTTAATTTGATGAATCAATATTTTGATATGAGCAGCGTTTATGGTAAGCTACTGCTTACCGCTACTGCGGTGCATGAATAAAATTTACGGGGAGACTTAATTTATGTGTAACTATTGGTTATTATTAAATTTTTGATAGCAAATTATTCTACTTCATTCTAATTTTTTAATTTAAACTAGATACTGAAAAATTGATTGTTCATAGTTTTTTGTATACAATATTGTGATAGGTTTATATATTTATATATATAAAGTATGTAGAAATTCAATTCAAACTTTAATTAATTAATATATATTTTATAGATATAGATTTCATAAATATAAATTAAAACTGATAAAATAACAAATGAATATAAATATTAATATTAATCTGAAATGGCATGTTCAATACGAATTTTTCCCAAAAGATGAAATTGTTCTTGATATTTCAAGTATTTTTTCGAAATAGCATGTTATTCTGCTTTTCTTATTATATTTTTTATAGTTGATATTCCATCAAAACTCCATTCTTTTTTACCTCGAAAATATACACAAATGAAACAAAAAAAGTTTGTTGGGTTTATTACAACCACTAGGCCACGTACATTTATCATACCAACTACTTTGAAATGTACGAGTAAATTTTCCGTCTTTATATTCAATCAATAAATATGGAGTCGGCTTTTTGCTTTTTAATTTACATTTTTCATCATACGTAAATGAATGAAAATCATTGTTTAATAAATTCATTTAATGTACAATGTTTTGATTCCATTATTTCAATATTAAATCAAAAACGCTAAAAGATCTAACGTACAAGATAACCCGCTACACAAATGTACGCAACGAATAACTTGCCAGAGACTAGTCTCCCGGACTCCGTACAGTAACCATTATCTATAGTGGATTTCCCCGAACTTATATTTACCTCCTAATTATTAGAATTGAATTATCGTTATTGCTAAATTCGAAAACAGCTCAGAACGTATTTTTATTGAATCGTACGTATTCACACCACGATGGACATAATATAATACACACATACATAATATCATTGATTATAGATAATTTATAATCAATGATAATATGTATATATATATAAGTAAATATAGTTCACAACAGTATATTATTTACACATAGATTACACAAATACTTGATTTAAAATAATTAAAACAAATTCTTTTTTTACAATGTTATAATTATTGGGGAGACGCCGTCTCAGTTTCCCCTGATGCACCGCCACTGATGGTAAGGCGTTTGTGGAAAGGCACTCAGCGGGGCCACCTGATAATATAATTATATTATATTATGTACATAATATGATATATATCTACAATAGGGTTAATGCCCAATTGAAATCAAAGCCAATTTATTTTGAACATTCTGGATACGTTATAAGGGAATAATGCTGACGAAAGTTGCTCTGTTAAAGAGTTAGGATGTGTGCTTAGACTAGAATGGTAATTCGAATAGTGAAACGTTGCTAAGTGTGGTGATTTCTAGGTCTGTGCGTAAACTGTTATTAGTAATGTACCTGGGAGTTGAAGTAGTTCGCAAGCATATTGATTGGAACGCCTTGAGAGTTTTGATGTTGGAGGTTTAAGCTGATTTCCAGAGTTGTATGCCAAAAGCATATTTACGGTGACGCGTTTTATTATTTACCATATGCATTATGTATGTAGATTTATCATTGAAACACTGATAAATTATAGACACTGGGCTCAATATGTACTAGATGATCGCACACGTTTCGTGCTATTATTATAATATAGCTATGGGCGTTCAAATAAAACCTAAAAGCCACCAAGTTAATTTTTTTTTCATAATCAAAGGTTTAATATGGTACAGTCCGTAACGTGTACAAATAAAAATGTATTATTGACGGAACCATACGGTTTAACGTCGATTGAATTGCATATTGTACATACTAAAAAATAAACGCCATTTCGTGTTTTCGCTCTACGCATTGCCGACGGTAAAAGTTTAAGATTTATAAAAAAATGAAATATTTCAAGCTCTCGTTGGAATGACCGCCGTGTTTGTGTTCACTTCACCTCAAACGTATACCGAATTCTATGAGACAACGTTTGAACTACCGTTGCGGTGAAATAATTCGCGATTTCTGCGCCGTGCCGAGCTCAGCGTAGTGATATCCAGCGATGTTTCAATAGAGTGAACTATATATACGCCGTATACTCTCAACATTACTTTGGAAATTCATGGATAACATTATGTATACTGTCAAAGTCTCAAGCACTCCGCGGAGAAATATTAAATGTAATTAGTTTTACAAATTTTAATTTTAGTTTTGTTTTATAATAGATGTTCAGTTTTCCCTCAGACGATTAAAAGTAATTTTTCACGGTGTATTAAATAATTTGGATGGTTTCGATTTGTTTAAATAATTATAATTTATATTTTGGTAAAAAATAAAAATGTATACATCACAATTTTTTTGTTACCGTATACATATCACTGATATTTGGTACGGCGATAGCTCTGTATTCCGTTCCGTAACATTATAGTGTACCATACACGTAACGATCGGTTTGTCGATTTGCTGACAAATGTAAGATTGACAGATAAATTGATAGGTGTATGGTAATGTTTGGCAACCAATCAATGATTGACAAATCAATGCTTTGGAAGTATCGACCAGTCGATTGATAAACAGGTTGACACATATTTTGCCACGTGTGTGGAATAATTAAACCAATGCGACAATCCCGCTATTCTAGAATTAAAATTTAGTCAGTTTGTGCGCGTTCAGACAGTGTCATCATTATTAAGATAAACATTTTTTTTATCGTGTTTTCCCTTTAAGTACTCTTTTCTCAAAACTTTTAAAATGGCCCAGCACTATTTTTCCGAGGGCTTGAGCAGATGTAGCACACGAGAAGTTCAAATCTTCATAGCTGCGTCCAGTTGCAAAAAAAAACCTAAGTATAGCAACTAGACGTTTTTCAACGGAAATAGATTCTTGCATAACCGTATTTTGTTTTTCAACATGATGTCTAACTAAATTTGATAGACCAGAGAATAAATGATTTTCCATTCTTAGATAGTTTTTAAAATCAGCCGGCTCATTGGATTCTAATTCTTGCAATAAAGTCGTAAGAGAAAGATGTCGTCTTTCTAGCAGCCATTTTTTGACCGTTTTCTTTTTTTTTGTCTTTTGTTCATCATCATCCAAATCTTCTATGCATGAAAAGAGTCCGATAGCGAACATTGGTTTTTATTTCTTCTATGGTCGACATACCTTTTTTTTTTTTTCATGGTTGAACCGAGAACCAAGAGGGAGCAGTTTATCACATTACTGCACACTCGTTCCCCGTCGTTTATTGAAAAAAAAAAATAATAAAACGTTTCAATTGTTCCATCTATATCCCAACCAATATATCCTAGTTGTCTAGTTACATCAGATGGGGATTTCGATGGCCTCACAATAAATATTTATAAGATTACTTAAGGCGATTAATAATTTTGTACATAGCCTTTTCTCGACCCGATGTCCAGAATTAGACGGTCTAGACTCCCGTTTTGGCCCAGTTATTCGTGGCCCAGTATCCAGAACCCGTCAGCCTGGTAGTCACGTTCATGGATGCCCCTGTGCCTTTCGGCTTCGCGTTCATCTGCTTTCATTGAGGACAAGATGACGTCTATCATGTTCACGAACGCGTTCCTAGCACTTTTAGACGCTGTTTGGATGTTTGCATCAAGTTTAGGCCAGTTTTCAGGACATGGACGATATACTATATACTTATTCCTTAACGATTAACTACACTTTAAAAATAAATAAATCAGCGGCACAAAAAAATAAAAATGTATCACCAAATGTGTAGTCTACGAGTAACTGAATATTATAATATTTGGTATACCAAATACTAAACTTGACATTCGTCCTAAACCATAGAAGTTGATAAATAAGTCGACAATTAGGTAGTTCCGTGTATAATAAATAGTAGACAGTCGATTTGTTGATCAATTTGTACGTCGACAAATTGACAAACCAATCGTTATGGTACGCTTATCAGTAGCAATCAATCGAATATTGAATAATAATATTGCTGAACGACAATAAAATCACGGCCAGAATAATGTCGGATACACCTTATCTATAGCCTATAATCAATATTTGATGCTGCAGTGTCAATTTTTAAAAGGAGGGTAGTGTCACCCCGCGCACGAAGTGCCGGATTGCACGTTAGGACCCGAACATTGACGCTCGGGTCGAACATTTTGTTTACATAATAATTTTGCTATCAGTAAATAATTAACATGAGACTAATGAACTATTACAATATTGTGCTAAGATAGTAAAAGCAATAGTGTAAAAACATAGACACATACTGTCATGTTTACGTATGCGTACGCGCAGCGCGTATCGGGTGTGCCTGGGTACTATCTGAAAATATTATATTGTTTCATAGTTACTTGCTTAAAATAAAATTTCATTTTTGAATTCATTATGTTATGATTCAAATTTGTATCTATAATAATAAATAATAATAATTTATTTGACCAAAAACAGTTTGTACATGTTAAAGAACAGTAATATGTATAAATTAAATTGAGTTTTAACTATACATAATAAGATATGTTGACCAATTCACCACGGAGATAAACCTCGTGTTGGTAAAATTGGAGATTAACCAGTTTAGCCATTAGTCATCCATCTGTCAGCACATAATATTTAAAATTAAGAATAAAAATAAATTTTCTAAAAAAATTATATTTCAGAAATTTATTTATGCTTTGAAATTTTAAGAATAAAAACATAATTAATAATTTTTGTTACATCAGATATTTTATAATAAGGGTTCCGGTTTGGTTCCGGTTTCCAATATTTTAAAGGTTCTTAGGTTTCAGAATCGGTTCTTTTGGGTTCAGTTCCAGCTTTGATTTTTAGTCTATTTTTATCTACATTTTTTTTTGCACACAATTTATTTTTTTTACACATATTTTGAGCATTTTAGACAATAATCTGTTATCGAGAAAAAAACATGTTTTTTTTATCGTTTATAAAAAGTATGTTATGGTCAGAATACATGAAATATACGTTGCACCATTGTCGTCGAAATAAAATGTACAACCTTTTATAAGTGAACATCATAATTATGATGTAGTATATGAAGTTATAATGCAGAAAAAACTTATATTTCCATTAAAATAATTATTGAGAATCAAAAATGTGTATGTTGGTGTATACCTTGTGCAATAACAATCATGCTTATAATTATGAGTTTTTGTGACGTTCGTAAATAGAACAACGCTTTTAGTATACACGGGTGAACTTTATATTTTATTTTTCTAACTTTAACGGATTCAATTATTTTAATCAAGTGTTTGAATAGCCAATAAAATGCATTATTGAAATCATTGGAAACATTCTTATGACTTCAGACGACTTCGTTCAAAACCAAAATGATTTTCAATTAACCACATTAAACATCGAATTGTTACATACATTCATACTACACGTGTCCGTGATGTAGATTTTTTCATCGTTTTTTCACTCAACATTCATCATCAGTCCAAAATACGACGTGGTCGTCGATAAAAAAATGTTATTTACCATGTTAACCAATGCACGTTTAATAAAATAGTTTTATTTTTATTTACTTTACTATTTTGACTCACGAATTACGCAAAGGTTGATTTATTTACAAATAACTTTTTTTCGTGTAATAATCACAAGAGTAATATAATATTTTATCACATACTATTTTTAAACATTTCTCTAAAATATTTAATCACAAAATCTCATCAAGAGTAAATTTATAAATGTTTACGTTTTAAGAACGAAAATAGCTTACATAAAACTAAGTTATAATTGTATATAACCCTTAATCATATCATCGATGATCTATTATTTTGTATTCAAACATTATAAAATTCTGATCATCAAATTTGTTATTCATTCCATAATAAATATCTATAATATTCTATACCATTGATTTTCGAGAACCTTCTAATATTTTACTGTTTATTTTTTAATTATTTCCTGAGTATTAAACTTAACCAAAATATCAAATTTGACTTATATTTTTCGGAAATCATTAGCTCCATATATGCAGAATTACGCGATAGTATTATCCTTCTTCCTTTAAAGAAACATTTTACCAAATAGAATGAAAAAACTTATGTTTATTATTTTTTTTATTCGACACTTTTTAGATGTTATAGTAAAATATTCTAAAGACATCTTATGTGATACATTTATTCAATATTGAATAGATAAAGTCTGTATAGGATATTTCTGCATAATTAATTGATATTGCTGCATATCGTACGAATTTCGATTATTGAATGAAATTAAACGATTTTAGTTATTTTGTAGACTGAAAAAAACTAAAACCAGTGATTTAAACTGGATATTTCCTGGTATAATCGTATACCTTATTATAGTAATTTAAATTTTTTATCAATTTAATTAAATATAAGTCCAAATTTCGAAGGTTAGGTCATGACGTGTGTAAGTACACAAAAGTCTAATTTTATAAGATTGCTCGGATTATCAACAAATTAAAAATAGAAAAATTATGTCAAATTAGTTCTTTGAATGCGATCATTTTATGAATATTTTCAAAGGTATCTTGATAATTACGAAAAAGCTATTTTTAAATGGTTGGAAATTTTATATTTTCTTAAATATAAATGTTGGTAAAATAATTATGGTTTGATAAAAGTGTCCACATTTTTATACAAAGTTCAATAAATATCACTTATTCAAAAAAAAAAAAAAAAAAAAAAATGATCTTTATTAAAAAAAAATGTGGAAAACAATAAAATTACAAAAGTTTGATAGATTAGGTTACTCAATCTTTTTTTGAAGTCTGTGGTATCAATATAGATTTAAAATTTATAAAAACAATTCACTTATAGCAGTTTATACCAGTCTCTGTATCTCATTCCTCCTCCTCCCGTATCTCAGTATTTTCTATGTTGAGAAATCAATTATACAATTGGAATTAATATATAAAATGTATAAAAACCAAATTACAAAGTGATCATTTGACGACAAAATAAATTTTTATAGTTTATTAGATATTTTAATTAATAACTCATTAATTATATGGTACATTAAGAAATAATTCACGACATTTTGAACAATCAACATAACGACTAATGACCGACTAGTAAAAGAGCGCATTATGAGGTAAAACCGACCGTAATAATTTTGTAAAATGTATTTCGCTAAAATATGTATTGATATTGAATTTTATAATTAAATCTATATAATGAAACCCATATTAGTTCAGCGAGAAAATAATTTGTAATAATGCAAATTCTCGAACGTAATATTACGATGAAATAAAAATGGCTAATTTTGTATTTTAATTGGAAAATATAAAATTGGAGAAAATGTTAAAATCGATTCCAACCTTCGCATCATACAAAGGCAATCAAATGAATGCGCTGCGATTCAGTGCCTTATAATAAAACCGTAACAGTACACAGTAAAACTTTATTAGGTTTTCGTCTGTGATTTCTTTAATGAATTCGTTAAATTCACTGAAATTATATTTCTTCAAAATTATTAAGATTTTATCTTATTCCGCACGATCTGTTGTAATAAAAAATGTAACACACGATCACATAATCACGCGTATTTACTACCAGTGTCAGATCTAAGTCTCGGGAGGTGATGCAATTACCAATTAGATGCCAGTTGAAAAAAAAAAATTGTTTATAAAAATAATTTATTTTTTCATTTTTGTATGCCACTATCAAATATACGTTTAGACATTTCAATTTATAAAAAGTCATGCATGTACTGAATGCAAAACATGAATTGATACTTGAAACTCTACTGTTTTTATTGCTGATAGGAGTTGAAAATATCCGGATGTTGTTTTTGAAACTGTCCAAATACTTGCATTGTTTTCTAAGTCGTAACAAAAAGTTGTAACAAAGTGTCATTATTTTTTATTGAATTATGAAGTGCAATTTGTCGTTTTGGTGTATTAAAGAAGTTGGTAAATAGATTGGACTGTACCATGTCAGTTTCTAATTTGAGAGATACTACATGCGGTACTAACTGCCAAATTGAAACTATGAGCAGCACACAGTAAATAGAGAGCTTAATGATACTTTTCTCTGATATATGCTTGAACTTTGTGAAATTCACCACTCATAGTACTAGCCCCATCATAACCTTGTCCAAATATTATGCACAGTCAATTCCAGAATGTTCAAGGAAATTCAAAATAATATTTGATAAACCTTTCCAAGTTACATCTGCAGAAGGTACATAGCTTAAAAAATCTTCATATATTTTAAATTAACCGTTGGCATGATTTAAATATTTTACATGCATCGAGTTTTGTTCTATGCCGGCAATATAGGCAGTTTCATCTGATGTTACTAAATATTAAAATTTCGATTATAGGAATCATATATTTTTTACTTTCTACAATAAAATTTAATTGTTGTTTAGAAATTTTTAAATCAACCTGTAAAATGTTTTGGTTATCAATTTCTGCTCTCATATTTGATTTTAATAATAAAGTTCTATGATACTCCAGTAGGTTTAGGTAACTAAATGATTTTAAAGCTTTTTTCCACTTAATAAACTGTTTTTTAGCTAGCAGTACCAACGTTTGATTTCCAATTTCTCCACCTCGGACAGAAAGCAGTACACAATACTTACAAAATACACCATTCATAATTACTGAATAAGCCAACCATACTTGAGTAACCAACTTCTTTGAAATCTTGAATTTCTTTTTTCGGAAACAGGAAATATATACTCTTCTGGAGGTGTCCAAATCAAATGTTGAAGTTCCGGTATCAAGTCAATACTTTCAATTGCAGGTGTGTTCACATATAATCCTATACACCCTATCATGTAGGTAAAAATATATAAATAAGTATTTAAAACTAAAAAATATAAATTATAATGTGTCAACAAATAATTGTTACAGTCTTGTATAATAGGTCTCTAATATTATATCAAAACGACTTTTAAGAAACACATTTAATTTAATTTTTGTTTCTCAAAGGTTATAGTATAAGTTAAGGCCTTAGACCACAAATCATAGAATACAAATGCTAAATATATTGCTAACGTTTGTAAGAAGGTTATAAAATAATTAATCAATGATACATAACAAGATATTAATAGATTGTATGAATATATTAAATATTTACCTACAGGCTACAATCACAGATTTTATAAAATGCTACAATACTCATATAGTGATAATCACAAAGCTCAACACGATCTACCTATCTCTTCTTTTAGTATCCCACATGCCAGTTTTGCTGAATACGTACTTCAGGTAAAATTGGAGGGTGGGTACTGAGTCTATATAATTTTGAAAAATTGACACTTAGTAGCCAGTAGGTAGTAGATACCTACTCAATAAGAATATGATAATACTTTAATCATTGATGGCCAAGTAGAAACAATAAACCTAAATGCAAATAATATTCCTATGGATGTAGATAGAGGTGAAATGAGAGGTTAAAATGTATGTTTGCACTATCTACTTAAAATTATTTTCGCGCCACTGCCACATGCCACTATTATAATTACTCAGAAAACCAGCTAAGTATAAGGCTAAAAGTCGATTAAAAAGCCAATTTTACTTTTAAATGATAATTAATTTATATGATTTAAGGGCTCAAACCATATAACAATATACAAATACAATTAAATAATGTTACTGTAAAAAAAGAAACTTATATACAATAAAAACTTAGTTTAAGTTATATTCCATATTATACTATGAGCACCCTAACTACATTATTTCATTACTATTAACGAAATAAACATAAAAAGTACTAACTTACCGTTAAATTTTCCAATAAAATCTTCAAATCCCCATTCGGCCAAAATATTTTTCGTAAAGACGTCCATTGTCTATTAAAATAACTTCACAAGCACGTAAGAGTGTTAGACAAACTGACAAAAATAATATATTTTATTAAATTTGGCTGTTACGAATGCGGACTGCGGAGTGTGTGACTGCGGGTGCAGGGAACCGAGGAACGAAATATACGGCGTCGGTTGATAAACAAGTTAACAAAAAAGAAGGAAAACCCACATAAATTAAAAATACTGATATTCGTGATTTAAAAATAGCAAAATTATCTACATACCAATTTATATCTAAACATTTAGTAGAGACAAGTAAACAATTTAGTTGACATTTAAAACAACCATTTAATAAGAGTTGCTTCAACTAAATTTATCAGTAGAACAATTTTATTGTTCAACTTTTTTATTCGGGTTCTGTTAACTATACCATTTAAGTACGTTTCAGTTAATCTAACTAAAATTTAGTTACTTCAACTATATTTTTGCCAATTAAAAATATTTAGTTTATTTTTTTTTCCGTGTACACTAACTCTGGAAGTGACACTGTATTACATTTGTCTCTGAAAATACATTTTCCGTTGGTTCAGTTGGTTGTGACTGGTTATTAAAACTATTTTTCTGTAAATAAAATGTAAAAAATATTTTTCTACATACGCGACATAAGCATACGTAGTATCTCATCATTTTCTAGTTGTGCTTTTTTGAAAAACATTCGTATTTACATTTTCATATTATTTCTAACGGCGTGTTTGTATAACGAATGTCTCACAGTGAGCTCACAATCGTTGTATATGATTATGAAAACTCTTTAAATACCCGAAATCCGATATCGTGCCATCTCCTGTTTTACTAATTTCCGTCGAATAAAATATTATTGTGTTACGTGTATATTCTAATCAGCACTATGATTACATTATTAAATAATTATTTAAAATAATTTGATATTGTGATTAATGATTACATTAATTTATCTTATGGTCAATAACTACAAATTGTAATCGTAATCTTTAATCAATAATTAGATTACGATTTGCCCAACACTGCTTACAAGTAAAATATAATAGATTCTTAGCCAATTGAAAATCTCTATAAAATGAACTAAACGATTGGTTTTTTGAAAAACTTCTATAATTCAAAGAAAACATGTATAATTTAGTACCGTTAATAAATCAAAAATTATAAAATGTGAAACAGAGGGAAAAATTGTGTAACTCAAATGTTTTTACTAAAATAATTCAAACACCAATATAAGCCTACTTTTTTAATTTATGATAAGCTTAAATATGTTTAATTAGAAATGTAGCTCAACTTACATACTCGTATTTCGTAAGAACAAAGTAATGTTATTTTAGCATTGAAAAATGACGATGGCGATGATGTGTTCTCGTTTGCTTCATTTCATCGTCGATTTTCTATGCTTAAATTTATTTTATAAATTTCCAAATTGCTGTAATCGACTCTAGTCGTATTACTGATCGTTTATCACCACCATAAGCCTCACAAATAAGTGAATATCTGTCATAATCGAGTAAAACGTCAAAATAAGTACAATAAAATGCAACTGTTTGCCACTTTCCGATAAATAAAAAGCGATCGCGAACATTTAATAACATTTAGATGAAAAAAAAGACGTTGCTTGCCCTATGTCTCTGCATATCCATTTCAATTAATATATGGTATATAATCAATAAATAAAAAAGTTGTATGTACTTATATTACAGTACTTATGGTGTACCTACAATGAATAATAGGTTTAATTAAATATAATAAAAAATATGTATTAGAAATGTTCAACACCCTTTAAAATTCGAGTTATATAGTTCGAACTCTCGTCGAATCGAATTGAAAACCCCTTTAAATCGAATTTTCGTTTCGATTTCATGTACCATCGAATATTTACAGTTATTATTAGACGAAAGAGCACGAGCAAGTTCTCGACTACTAACAATAAAATGTATACAAATATTGTAATTAAGAATTATGTACCCGAATGTTGTTGGTATCTTTTTATAAAAAACAATGATACTTATTATTCGAAAAGTGATTAGAAATAACTTAAATAAGACCTAAATCATATGACATAGGCTTTTGCATATTATTCATGTTGAAATGTTCGGGAACTGTGAAAATCGAAAAAATGATACAAAATTGAATGTTGAGTTTCACGAAATGCGAGTAATAAAATATTTCACATTATATAATATTACTATACATACAAATAAAATTCAAGTTTCCGAATTTAATATTAGCTTAACATTTAATATTAGTTTAACATTTAATATTAGCTTAACATTTAATATTAACTTATGTTAGCTGACTGCATTTATTTAAGTGTAATCGTATAATTTTAGACTTGAAACCACTTTTATCGTGAATAAAAAGTCAACGACTATAAAAAAATATAAACCGCACTCGCAGTATTTCCAACAATTTTTAGCGTCAAAAAAATGTACACTGAAGGAAACGTGTAAAACAAAAAGCACTCATCATTTTTATTTAGCGTTTTCTCATGCATTGTAACACATGTACATATATATTATTCTATTTGATCTGCAGTTTAACTCTTTTCAGTACAGGGGCCTAAAAAATGTCCATGCATTGGCTGTACGCCATGCATTTACAGCGTATGGGTACCATTTTTTTAGAAAATAAATGATATAAGTATAAAATTAACACATTGTTTACGGGGGCGGCTCCAAGGGGGCCCTATGGGCCACGGCCCCCTACCAAGCTCGTGCTGTATTTATAAAAAATTGTATATTGTTAACAAAAAATACATATTATAATATGTACTATCATACAACACGCACAAGTATGTAGATGGAGCCATAAAGGTATGATGGTTGAAAGAAGTTTCTCCACACTTCGGAGACTAAAAACCTGGCTTCGTTCAATGATGACTGAAAATAGACTATCAGTATTATGTCTAATTAATGTATATTAAAAAGTAGATATTCTAGATCAAATAGATCATATTATTGATATTTCTGCCAATTTTAAAAATAGACGACTTGAATTTGTGTTGTAAAAATTGTTGTTTTCTTTTTGTTATAAGATTTTGTAAAATTATAACTTGCCTCCCCCCCCCTAACTAAGGCTCTAGTGCCGCCCTTGATTGTTTATCATATAAAACAACCTTAGTGTTCATATAAATGTAAATACTATCATAAAAAATATCATAAGTGAAATGATATACTCGTATGTCCTACCGTGTAGCAAATGTTAGGTCTTATTGGGAATAACAATAAAATATATAAATCATAATATAATATAAATTATACTATGATTTATATTTTATTCCTAAAAAATTTCATTTGATTATGAGAAAAGATACCTTTTACGTAATTAATACAAAATACACATTAGAATATTACTATAAAAAAAAATTATCAAATATTATAAGAAATTTAAATTTACTTATTTTCTCATTTTAATGAACTCAATAATTATTAAGAAATACATATTTTTTTATTACGATTTGTTTTATTCTCCCCGATCATTCTCTTAATTCATCCCTTCTATAAAAAATCTTGAGATATTTATATTGTATTGTGTGAATTGCATTGTTACATGTAACTCGAATGACACAGGTTCGGGCCTGCCGAATTAGAGTTTTGAACATTATTTGCGTTTTAATTTGAAATATTTGATTATTATAAATCATAATGATAACTACTTCAACATAGATGTTTACAAACATACTCGATTACAAAAATATTTTAATCTAGGAAATTTAAACGTTTTTGGTCGAAAATTATTCGTTAATTGTTCATTATATATTTTATTCTTCAACTATTGAGCTTAGATTATATCTGTATATAATTTAAAAAAATAGTAGTAAACTAAAATTAAAAAAAACAATACGATACACATAACAACGGACTTTTTTGTTATTTTAATCATGACAATAATATAACTACTATTACAAGTCATATGTATTTTATTATTTATTTTCAAATATATTCAATAAAAATCGTAATTTAATGTTACATTTTACAACCGACAGATATTAAGTCTTTAATTCTTAATACAACGAAAGTGTAACAACGAGCAATGAACAAATGTCGGACAACATGAAGCAGACACCAGTGACAGAAAGTGAATAACCTCAGTACAGTTTTGGATACCTTATGAAGTAGAACATTATATTTAAATTAAAATAATTGTAACCTCTATACTTTTGATTTGAGTCAAAGTTTGTGCAACACCCGATCGAGCATATTACTGTACTACTTGAAATCAATGGGCCAACGATCGAGACGAGAAGTTAATGTTTATAATAACTTTAATGAAAGATTATGAGGAAGGAGAACCTGGTAGCGAATTTTTGAGGTCTGAGTTCTAAAGAGTTACATTTGTTGCATTTTGAAGTGTGAGGTTTTTTTTCTCGGTGGTAGGGGATAGAGCTACACACGGTATACATGACGTGGCAAGAGTACGTCCTCTTTGACCATTTACGTCCCATGTGGTAGCTAGCAATTCGACATTTACGACCTTTTGAAGGTTTATGATACTATAGAGCTACAGTCGTCGGTAACCAACTGCACTGAGTAGAAACTCAATTTATACTTGGAGCCGTACGGTAGCTGAAGATTTGGAAGTCGAATTGCGACGTTAGGGATGATACAAAGCTACGAATGTCGGTAACTGCCGCACGCTAGCTGTTCTTTTGTTTTGTGAAAAGGCGTCTTGTCTGGAAGTGTGAGGTCTTGGAGAGTGTATGACTACAATCAAGTTCTAAAATGTAGGAGAGAAAAATACTTTTTGGGGAGTCATAGAACTTTAAGCAAAGATAACCGATCGGTAAGGACTGGCCCGTTTGCGGATTTATGTGGTGAGTGTTCATAAGTCGTGGAAAATCTGGTTGTGTTTGAAGTGTGAGGATCATTCGTGGTGGGTAAGTAAGAGCTACACACGATGTTATCCATGTGATAAAAAAAAAAGTCTAGGACAATTTATATATCGTGTGGTAGTTAGCAATTCAATATTCGAATTGCAAGGTTTGTGATAATACAGAGCTACAATCGTCGGTAACTACATGTCAAGGAAAGCAACTGGTTGCTTATTTGGAGCCGCACGGTAGCATTTCGTATGTTTGATGAATTGCGGTCTTATCTGTGGTAGTTTGATTTGAGTTAAATTGTGAGGTTTTTTCGCGCTAATGTACGAGGTTCTTTTTCTTGAGGGAAGGGAACAAAGCTACACACGGTCTTCTTGACGTGGCAAGAGAACGATCTCTTTGACCTTGGGAGTCTCGTGTGGTGGCTAGCAATTCGACTGTTTGATTAGAACATTCATGATACTACAGGGCCACAGTCGTCGGTAACCAATTGCATAGAGTATAAACTCAATTCATATTTGGAGCCGCACGGTGGCTGAAGACAAAGCAGTCGAATTGCGAGTGTAGAAATATTGCAGAGCTACGATCGTCGGTAACCACATAGCAAGAGCAACAGCTCGTTACTTCTTTGGAACCGAACGGTAGCTGATCTTTTGTTTGTTTTGTGAATTGTGGTCTTTTCTACAAGTGTGAGGTTTGAAGGTGCATTAGGACGTGAAAATGAGAGGTAAAAGATTAGTTTGGAAATCGGGCCAGTCCAAAAGCATTTAAATATTAACATTTCGTCTCTTTTATTTGTTTGGTGCTCATGCGTATATGCTACGACTATATGTATGGATTGGGTCATTTGAAATGACCGTCTCCAAAGTAGAAGGGCAAAAAAACAAAAAAAAAAAAAAAAAACTGTTAATCTAAATTCAAGATTAGTTAATCATTATCGTTATATAAAAATTTAACTTGTAAAAAAAGAAAAAAAAGGGAAAAAGAAAAAAAAAATACTGTTAATCTAAGTTTAAGATAAGTTGATCATTATTGTAATATAAAAATTTAACTTATAATAAAAAACTAACGAAAACAAAATGTTGCTAATCTAAATTTAATTTAAGTTAATCATAATTATGATTCAAAATGTAATACCATTAAAAAAAAAAAAATGTATTTACGTGTAAGTATATATAGTGTAAGTATGTAAACGCATGTTTACGAATACACTTAGTTTATAAGAAAATTGTTGTCAAATATACAAATTAAATAAATATAAATGTGTTATCTGTATGCGTACAAATATTAAATATTAAATATAAATAGGTGCATGCTAAAGATCATACGAATTCTTCTAGTAGCACATATTTTTATTATAAGTTATTTTTAAGTGTTAATAAAAAAACTACATGCTATGCTGTATACTATGTTGTATTACTATATGATTCTATTCTCCTTTGTACTCAAAATTTATTATTTTTGTAATTCAATATTCCTTAGACAAATTCCATTAAATAAACATAAGTATCAAAACGAGCTCAATTTTATGTATAATAAAGCCCATATGATTAATTTAAATTTAAATAATATTAAATAATTATAATAATAAATTATAATATTATATATAATATATATATATATATATTTACAATAAATTAAAAATTATAATATTAAAATCCATATACGTATGAAAAAAATAAAATAAAACATAGTTCACCAAATAATGTAGTTAACTATTGCAGTATGAAATATTAAAATAATGCATCTAACATTTTCGTTAAAATTCTAAACAATAGTACAATTAATGTAAAAATCGTTTTTAAGACTAATAATAATAATTTAATCAAAGACATGAACAAAAGAACTTCACAAAATTCCACTGTCTTTTTGAAATACTGGTATGTACAAACTTAAATGTAATTAAAATACCTTTTATACAGGTAAAAAAAATAGAAATAATAAAATAAGGTAAAAATGACTCGTTTCTAAAATAAAATTAGAAAAAACTGTCCCTCGTTCAAATTTCGCCAAACATATTTAGAAAATGACCATAATATACATTTTGATATCAATACAGACTTAGAAATACAAAATATCCAAAATAACATTTGCATTAATTCAGTTTCAAAAGAGTTACTGATACACAATGGAACGAGGAAAAATAAATTTTATAATATTTTAAATTTACAAACCGATTTTAAAATAATACATTATATCATTCAATTTTAGTTAATAATAAATAATAACCGAACAAATTTATACTTCTTAACAAATCTATATCTAATTATAACTCATTTTAAATATTCTCTTTGTATTAAAATAAATTATCTCTATATAAAACGACCAATTTTTCTCAATGTACACCTTCATTAATTTTTTTCATATTCAGTTGCCATTTATCAGACGATAAATTTTTAATTCGAAACCGGTCATTAAATACATTTATAGTAATATTTCAAGTTATGCATTGAATTTTTTTATTTATTTATACAGATTAACTATTCATTTATTTAATATAAAAATTAATAAATAAATATTATTTATTGACGAGTATTGACCATCTACTAACGTAATTCAATATCTATTCTTCCGGGTCATATGTATATTTTACACGTCGTAATTTGTCGCTTTCTTCAATGTATCTTAATTCCGCACCGATTTAAATTATATTATTTATAAATAATTTATAAGTACCTCTACCTCCTCGACTCAAACTACATAAGGTATTATGTGAAAATTGAATCAATATTGTAATTGTATAAATAATATGTGTTTATTGATACACGGCGTTCCAGTGTACATTATTATAATTCATAGACCGTAGTTTAGTAATAATCATTTAGCTTTATTTAGGAAACAGAAACAACTCGTTATTTTCATTGAAAAACCTACAAAAATAGCTTTATCCATAGATTTGTTCAGAATACAAACTATGTTAGAAATTCTCATCTTCAATTAAGATAAAACAAATATACTATTTCGGAAATAAGAAGAGTTAATTCGTTTTGAAAATCCAGTTAAAAAGGATTAAAATACATATAACCCCCATAATCATTACTTTGTATTGTATTTGTTATTTAGCACATACGCTTTACGTTTTACATGTTTTATACTAAGGCTCAACGTTTAATGTATTGCTAAAGAAATAAAAATTATTCGTTTGAAATTGAATGAGTTTTAATTTACTCGATTCACATTATATTTGAGAAGATTTTTGAAAAAACAACATTCAAACGTCAAATAAATACTTCGAAATAAATTTTTGAAGTGACAGTAAAAATGTATACTATTTTGTCATAATTAGATCTAATAGTATACTCGTACAGCGACAAAAAATATGCGTGAATAATTATCTACATAATAATATTATTTACAACATAGATATTTGTAGAATTAATATTTTTCTTAACAGATCTTATAAAATCATAAAATAACTAACTAAAATTACTATTGAAGACTTGATAAAACAAGAAGTTTTCGGAAGAAATTGAAAGCATGAAGTCGGAAAAATCATGACACTGAGACGTACTCAGTCTTAACAATATTTAGTATAATACAAACATTCTAAAGTACGGTGATCAGTATAGTATTATAGATTAATGAATGTTTGCGTTTAAAAAAATAGGCACAAACAACTTAGATAATGTTTAGTTATTTCCATAACAACTCATTAATAAGCTCTATTGCATTATAGAGCATTTTACTAGTAATTATTACAAAATATTATACAACTTATAATAAATAACTATGTATCACATTATCTTAAAATCATTCGCAACAATCACTTAAGTATCTAATGTACATTATTTATTATTTTATATTTGATTGTTGATTTTAGTAAACTAGAAACACTTAACTAAATATTGACTCTCAAATAGCATCGGATCTAGGGGAGGGGGGGAGTAATTCGGAACTTATTCCCCGGGCGCAAATCACAGAGGAGCGACGTACATTTTCAACATGTATTTTTTCTTACACTTTTTTTTCAAAAAAATAAATCTTTTGTGAAAAATATATTAATAATATTAATGAATTTATTTTAGTGTTTGAATCAACTTATTTCTTGTACTCGATATATAATTCAACTGGAAAATAAATTAATAAATATTCGTTTCCGTGGCATTTTTAATTTTATTTTTAAAATGATTCTTCTTTTTTTCTCTAGATATCCTTATCATAACATATATATTCAATAATTTATATAATGAAGTAAAAAGCTTATGTGAAAGTCAATCTAATAATATCAATGATATAACTGATAAAAATCAAATAAAAAAAAAGAAAAACAATCAATAAAATAGTTACTAAACTTGATGAAAATGTGTGTATTAATAAAATTATAAAATAAATATTTTTAAATATAATATCTTATCCTTATGTAACGCATAATATTAAAATATCTATTATTATGTTCGGTTTTTTTGTCATATTTTAATTTTATAAATGTATTATTAAAACAAATTATACTTCCATGAACTCCGTGAATCATATAATTACCAAATTATGAGCTATAGCTCAATTGGCACACGCATCAGGTAGTTTTAATGCAATTTGCGTATTGAATTGTAATTTATTTGGCTAAAATAAATAAATATGTACGGTCTATAAAATATTTCTGACTTTCTCCGTCACATCGGCATCTTGTGAACGCAGTTTTAGGAAATCGAAACAAATTGAATCATGTTTACAATTGACTACAAAAGTAGATCTGTCAATCATATCTGTTGAGCTCGGAATTACGAAATCCATAAATCATGAAGACATTATAAACGAATTCGCTTTAAGATAAGTAGCAAAAGTATTAGTTCAGTTTATCGGCTAGTAGTTAATCGTAGGCAGCGCGATCGTGCGAATATTGAATCAAACCTACTATACCTCTAAATTGCCTACAGTAATCCGCATATTAACTCATTTGAATTATTCATCGGTAACATCTAGGGGTACTAATACTGAGGTGCAACCCGGTCAGGTTAGATACATAATTCGTAGATCCAGGCGCTGCACTCGAATCGCGTTGGCTTTTCGACGTTGTACACGCGTCACGTGTCCTATTTGAGGTAGTTAACGTAATGTTAATGCGACTCAACACCAATTTAGACGTACGTTGGAGATTGAGACACGACGGACACGTTTTTCTACGAGACTGGTTCGAGTGCAATCTGCCTGCGCGCGCGCGTTACATTATGCCCTCTTGAGATACGTTATTATTTGTCCGATTCGCACATTAATATGACGTCTTGGGACCGACGACAAATGTTGAACTGAAATTAAAATGTATTTTTCGACGTCAAAAACATATGATTTTTATACTTTTACACTGTTTGGTGTGTTTATGCGATGAAAAGTGTAAAAATTAAATTCGTAAACGATGAGCGTAAGACGTGCAATCAAATACAGTTCTTTTCAATATCTACCTGACATTATGGACAAGTGAAAAGTACGGTTTTCGATTCTGGTACGAATCATCGATATCTGCAACGACAAAAATAAATCTTATAGCATTTAGAAATGTAACGCTTAAGAACAAAAAATGCCATTCCTGTTGTGGGATGGAGAAATTTACATTTGAATCGACACACAAATTTAATAACCTTGATTTGTATCATACGCAAAGTGAATACTAAAAAATGCATGTTTTCTTTGTTCGTACGACGCAATGATATACTTTGGATTAAAAATGAATTGATCACAGTATTAATTGCTGATTTGTTAATAATTCACTGACGATCAAAATAAAAATTATTTTTTCCACCGCACAGATAATTTTAAACATATTAATGTTAAAAATATTGAAACGAATGTAACAAAACATGTTATTTTAGAACGATCGAATAGTTAACATAATTTTAATTTTTTTTATTCGAAACATTTTTATTCTATTTTAAGACCTTTCATATTTGCAATCACGATAAGTTCTTAGTGAATTTTCACAGTTCATTATATTTCATCATTTTCACTTTGTCCTAACTTATAATTTATAAGTTATAAAATAATTGATAACACCGCTCGCAAGTTATCATAAAATCCATGAACTCCGAAGACCTTTATAGGTTAATATCGTATAGAAAGTCTAGATAAAAAAACAATGAAACTTGACATGAACACGAAACCTAATCTTACAATAATTTATAGATTATGCGATGTGTACCTATTTTATGTTGATGTTAGTAATAATGAATACTCACCTTTTCAAATGTTAACTTTTTTATGAACTGGGGAAAAGTTTAAACAGAGTTTTAGTAATGTACCAACAAAAACTATTAAGTAATCAACAGTGTGTACAGTTTTAAGTAAATTACTATGAAATAAAAACGAGTGCTTTTAAATTAATTTCTCTTCAAGATTAGTGGCATGTGCAATTATAATAAACTTAACTTCCATCGCTTGCATATGTTTTCATATAGTTTGTGTCTTCACTTATGATTTATGGGCTACATTTATAAAATAATTAATATTTTTTTTATTATACGGAAATATATAAAATTGAAGCGTCAGTTTCAAGTATTAAGTAACATTAGTTTTTCAAATATTAACCGGTTTCCGCTAATCCAATTTTTATTACACTTTACCCGTTTTCGAGTGATGTTTTATGTCTACGTGTATGATCAATACGCTTACACAATAGGCTTTAAAAATTAGGAAGGAAACAAAGTGATGACAAGGAAAATGAATTCTATGTCGTTTCGGAAATTAACTAGTAAGGTGTTGGTGATCCCTAAATTAAGTACGAGTTGTGGCTAAATTTTATTTATCACTTTATATCGGAGCTGATATCAGCCTATCAACGTTACCTAAAAGACACCACGAGGAGGTTGGCTGAGTCGTCTCTCAAAAATTTGTTTTTTTATTATTTATTATTATTTATGTAAAAATGGCAACATTTATGATAATTTATGGTAAATTTTCTTCGTTTTTATTCCATTGTTTCTCCATTTGATAAACATTTCTAATTGAATTTCTACTAATACATCAACAAAATGAAAGATGTTAGAATAACTAGAATAGAATGATGAATTTAGGAGTGAATAAAAACTTTCACAGCCGTTAGTGGTTTTTTAAGTTAACATATATTTGTAGACTATAAAATATTAAAATATTAATATTTATTATTAATTATAAAGAATTTCAAACGAGTGATGATGTATATAAACATACACAATTGTATTTGCGATGCGTGAGAATATAATATATTATTATTCTATATGATAGAATATTATAATAAACAGTTGTACAAGCTCAAGGGTAATTCGAACAGTCTAATAATTAAGCTCGGAATTCACTATCCTATTATATCTGAAAATAAAATCATTAGAAAAATGGTTTATTCTCTAAACATTATAAATAAAATAATTCACTGTAAGATTGCACCTATTAAATGCACCTATTAAATCGATTCTAACAAAAAATTTAGTTGGTTTTAATATTACTATGGTTAATAAGAATCTATACTTGATAGTTTTTTATGTTTAAATAAAAATCATATAAATGTGTAAAAAACATAAGTTTGTTGAACCTATCAACTCCAAAAACAACATAAAATATTCTAAAGAAGCGAAAAAAATATCCTTAAAATCAAAATTTCTCAACGTTTTTTAAATAATGTCAAATACACTTTTGTATTGTCTTTTAAAAGTACACAATATTTACGACAATACGAGCGTCACAAAAAAAAAAAAAAAAAATGCTATGTACACCAAGATCACGTGTCTACTCGTAATCAATCATCATTTTCGTTAAAAAAAAAAAAAAATTAAATAAATAAATTTAACATAACATTAATAGTTGTGTGCGGTGTGAAAACAATAACAGATTTAGCCATCAAGTATTGTTGAGTTAGGTCTGATAAGATTTCGTGTTTGGCCAAAGAACGGGAATCAAAGAATATCATGTAATACAACATAATATAAAAAATTAAAAGATAGCAGACACGTGTCTCTCAGAAAACTTCACATGCACACGCATGTTTATACACGCCCACTCGCCACACTGTCCAGCACATACACGCGCGCGCTTGATAGTTAAAAGATGTTTATGTGCAATTGATTTTCAAGGGATTTTGGAAACCGTAAAAATCGGTTGATGTTATACACATAGGCAATGGCAAAGATACAATTTTTTTTCTTGGGTGGGAGTGGTTGGTGTTTTAGAGTCTATTCATAACGTTCTTATTATATCTTAATACGAGGTCCTATATAATAATATTATATTTAAAATGGTGTTATTATTATGTCCCGTACTTAATGAAAATTATTTTGTTATTCAATTTTTAATACATAATTAATCATAGTAGAATGAAAATATAATTTTACTATAATATGTAAATATTAATAAATAATAATTAAATATTATTAAAATAAAAATCTGGGAGGCGGAAACTCCTTACGCCCCCCCCCCTTATGCCACTGCACATAGGACTTGTCTTATTACTTCGACCGTCAATTCAACACATTGGCTAAACTACCGACACATATTTATCGCGATCATCTATACGCACCTAACACGTGTTTCTGGATAGTATGAAATAACACCTATTTTACCTATCACACCGATCGTGTACTGCTTTACTAATTGAACTATGTTTCTTTACGTTTTCTTACGATTAGGCGCGTACTGTGTTCATTTTCCCTACCGGCAAACTGGATACAATTAGGGCCCATTTATTATACATACTAATAAAAATGGATCTTATGTATTCTGTAACCTGTAACCATAGGCAGGTTGATCAACCTGTTTTTACACTTAAACAAAACTATAAAATAACCATGAACCTAAATAATAAACCAAATCTAAATTTTGATTTAAGTTCTATAAAAATAAATAGATACACAACATTATTAAAATAATTATTTTTATTTTAGTGATCTTCAATAAATTGTAAAACAAAAATTTAAAAATTAAAAATAAACTGTAAAACCTTGTATAAATTATAGAATATGAATAGTATGTTTTTAAAAATAGTTCAATACAAATAAAATAAAATATAAATAGTTCGGTAAAATGTTTAATAACTAAACTTCTAACATTCTTAACATTTCTGTACTTTGTTCACACATTTTGTCAATTACTTAATTCGGTGTAATATTAGACAACAATTTCCTTTCACAGTTTATAAAAAACAATGATTCCAAATTATCTTGCTTCGAATTACTTCTTAAACGTGTTTTTATAATTTCAAGTTTAGAAAACTATACTTCACACATTACTTGAGTAAGAGGAATTGTTAAAGAAACTTTAAACTTCAAATAATACATTATACTCTAAAGAACACATATTGAACTCATAAATAACATTTTTTTTGCCTAATAAACATGAATTACATTTTTTTTCTTGTGCACATTATATTATTATCATTTTTCTGAAAGTATTCAAAATTATCTTTGATAATTATTAATTCAGGTAATTTCTAAATAACTTTATTATAAACAAAAACAGTCAGAGTATATCGGGTTTTGTCATGTCAAGTGTTCTTATTATAATTCACTAAAATTATGAATAAAAATTATTTATTTTTCTATTACTATATGTATAAAAATTAAATAGTTAACTATGATCAAAGCTAAAATTTATAGTACACCAGGAAATGCATTATCGACCAACGCAATTTATTATTTGTCCTTTATGTAATTTCCTCTTTTCAAATGTTTAACTAAAACTGTAAAAAATATTAAAATCACTAAAATGAATTGAAACAAAAGTCTCAACGAAAAAACCTAGCTTTATTGTCATCCATTCACCGCGTAAATGCGTAACGAAAGAAAAGTAATGACAATCGCTTTTCTCTAGACGCAAGTTTGATGCAATAAATGATTCATCAGTATTTCATCTAAATCGACCCGTTTTTTTTTGTAACTGTATCTATTTTCCTTAAAAAAGATGTACAATTTTATAGGACCCGCCTAACTTAGGTCTGTGATACAAATTCAATATTGCCTGTTTAAATTGATTCAAATCTTTCAATAATAAATGTGCACGACTGTCGAATAAAATTCTTACATACGATTTTGAATAAGATTCAACAGTCTTCTAAACCGATTGATATTTAGTGAGCAATTTGTCGTTTAATTTATTGGTAATACATTTTTATAAATATAATTATTTGAAAAATGTATTTAATAAATTAAAAAATAAATATATTTGTATACATGTAATATAATACAATTTATTTATTTGAATAAATAAATAATATATTTAAATATATAATAAAATCTTTGTCTTATCGATTTTCCTATTGGATTAAAATTATAAACCAAAATTAGAACTGTCTAACAAATCTCCCTTACTAATATAACTGTAAGTTATAGCTAAATATTTAATAATAAGGCGATTACACTTAGACAGTAAACATGATGCAGTATGAGGTTAGTGAGAACAGTAACAACATCTGTATAATTATTATAATTATATTCATATACTCTTTTTTTATCGAATAAGTACTAATGATATTACTATCTAATATATTTTTATCAATTATTAATTGTTTCCTTGTATTGTTTTGTATTTTATTTGATTATGTTGATATAGACTCAAATATTTCTATGTGAAATGTAATTAGAATAAAATATTAAATTGCATTTTTAGTGAAACATATTTGAAAAAATAAAAATGTTCTTAATATTTTTATTAAAACTGTAAACGCTGAATTTCAATATAAATGATAAATTGGTTTTAATTTATTTTAAAGTGATTATTTGAGTCATTAATACTATATTAAATTAATTTGCTTTACTGAAAGAATACAATTAACAAATCAACTTCAAAACTAAGTAAATTTAAAAAATATATAGATTATATAGAGCTCAAGAATCTTTTACAATACTCAAATATAATAAATCAATAAGATATTATATTAAATCATAAGATCTAGAAGTTTTAATTATTAAATCAAAACGTTTTTTAAACCATCATTTTATTTTTATGAAAATTTAAATATATATATATATATATACGAATATACTATCATACGCGTGGCTGAGTTACATTTTTTTTTGTATACACAATTTATCATACAATACGAACGTCTTCGAGAATGCGCTTATTTTAAAACAATTTCAAATTATTCATCGTCACACAGTGTTAACATGGCTTAGATTATATGAATATTCGTGATTTTATTGTCTTTGCATATACCTGATGATGCATTTTTAATCTGAATCCAGTCGTACATTACAAATATAATAATACTCTAGGTTAAACACTAATGTATTTATTTATTTATATATATAAATTATTTATAAATTCATTTACGAGTACCATTCACTATTTTTATTTTATTTTTAATGTACTATTGTTCCGTTTTATTTGTTTTATGCTATCGTATCTATGAAATTAGACCTTATAAGATCAAATTAACTACTGATCGATCTTCACTCATTTTTTCATAAAAAATATTAATAAAAAAATTAATTGAATCAATAATAAAAAAAAATTATGAATCACTGGAATCATAACTAACTCATAATGTAACAGCAGTATATCTAAGAAAGGATTTGTTACATATACTATATCATATAACACCGTATTGTTCATTAACAATGAATCAAATATTGGAAGTTTAAAAATCAATAAAGAATTGAAATCTGAAACCATGTTCGTGTAAAGTTGGTGAAAATACTTGTTTTACAAACAACTTCATACTTAATGGGGTATGAGAATTCGAATAAATGGAAAACCTTATTTGTATGTGAAGAATAACTTTTTTTTGTGCGGTTCCATGGGAGAACACGCCGGTGCAAAGCTAATTATTTTATGATTATGCATTTTTTTAGTAGTATTGGTAATTGTACCTGATTCATGGCATCAAAGTTTATTCAATTATTTTTATTTTCCATTGTTGAATTCTATTATTTTAAAAGATAATATTAAAAGTAAATGCACTTCAACGTTCTATACAGAGCCGGCGATTGCCCGGGGCGCCAGCACGAAAAGGACGCTAACCTGAAAATTATTTTCATCTAATTTATCTTTTTATACGCATTAACGATCTACAGAAAGTAAGAATATAACAGTTGTACTTTTTACTTCATATAGGTAATGCATCCATAGCGCTGGTTTTTATGTAAAAGTAATGCATGGAAACATACCACCGCATTTGTTTGTATAAATAAATAAATTTCTTCTTCTTCTTGTCGTATCGGTTTTCATATTCCCTTCCCTTCCCAATAAGCTACAATTTGTATTGTCTTGTCTGAAGATTTTAATTTGTACATCATATTTTTCATAAAAACTATAGAAATAATAAAATCAAATGAAAGTAATTGCTTTTGAAGGCCCAGTGCTTTGGATCTTGTTCCCTTGTCAAAATTTTCATTATCGTAACATATTTCATCAAGACTTTTAATTATAGCTTCTAATGAGCCCCATACAGCTTTGATACTTTTTGCTCTTGCTGTCCACCATGTTATTGATACATTTTTTAGCTGTAACGCATTTTCGACTTCAGATAATTTTATATTCAGTAAATCATACCTCTTATTACTTGCAGAAAAAAATACGTAGAGATTTTCTAAAGTATCAATCATATTTGCAATAATTGTACTTTCATCACAACTATGCTCTAAAAATGTATTAAGTCTATGAGCTTGATATGGAATTAATGGAATTCGATGACCAGTCAGTTCTGACAATTTCAATTTTCCGTTATACCTTCCAGACATATTGCTAGCGAAGTCACATGATTGAAAAATTATTAACCCTGGATTCAACGTGTTATTTTCTAAGATATTGATAATTTGTTTAGCTGTACCTTAATCAGTCTTTTTCAGTTTGAACTCCCAAAACCCCTTCCTACGTCCGCCACTGTGTGATTCCTATTTTAGTTTTTTATTAAGAATTATTTAAATGAACAATTTAGAAGACAGAAGTTTGTACTATTTAAATATGAATATTATTTGGCTTGAGTTAAAAAGTAAAATCCTTTTCATTAAAGATAAATGATATGATATATTGTGTTGTATAATTAGTAAATATGTATTATGTATTATTTACATTCTCCAAGAAAAAGCTAACATTAAGCTTAGTATCAGAAAAAATATTGTATACCAGTGTATTTATTGTATTTCAAATATTTTTCTATTAATTTATTGATATATTCTATATCATTCAATTTATTTTCTATTCGTTTTTTTTCTTTTTGTTTACAAATTTCTATATCTAATTTAGAAATTATGTTGCATGAAAATATAGGTATAAATTCATCTTAAAAATTGTATATCTTTTTCTTCTTGAGCTTTTACGGTCAAAATTTAAATTTGAATTTAAAATTGTATATGTTATAATTAATTTTTATGTTGTTAGAACTTTGGTGATTGGAAGCCTGCAGTTTCACACGAGGTAGTTTTTCAAACACTCGAAGCCGCACGTGACTAATTATTTGATACAGATGGAAAATTATTAGACTGTACTTCCCGAGTTTGGACAAATATTTCCAATGATTTAGATGGCAAAATAAAATATATGACAAAATTTATATATTTCACTACATCAAAATCGTCATTCATGGCTATCCCGTTTAAAATATAATGATGAATGAGCTTTGTTTGCGATATTGAGAAAAATGTTTGCATTGTTGGAAATATATTTTTATGTTGTTAATAATGTTATAATAATAATATTACAGGTGAGGAAGTTGGTGAAATGGTTCGAAAATTATATTTGTGAAAAACCATCGATGTCATAATTTTGTGGGAATTATGCGTATTTTAGTGAAGTGATTTTCAAATTTTAAATATTACATGTTAAATTATTTTACTAGTTATATATATTATTTTTCGAAAGTAAATTTCCTCACCAGAACTTGCTTAATAAACTGATAGGATTGTCCACATTTTTTTACACGTCTGCTCTTCGTTCACGAGTACTTGATGATGTAGCCTCAACAAATAATTTTCAGTTACTTCGCCTTTCTAAACTTTTTACCGTGAGATGGAAGGAGTTCTCATTTAGTCTAGTTAATGCAGTATTAACATTATGGCATGCTTTAGTTTTATATATGCTAAACAGCAAAGAAAAAGAAGCCAAAAGATTTGAACAATTTTTATTAGATGAAGATAATATTAAATTGCTTTCAGCATTTATGGCTGATTTACTTTCAGTTTTTAGTCGTTATCAAAAAAATTCACAATCTGATTCTACTACAGTTCTTGATATGACAAAAGCAAATAACTTGGTGATTGAGCGAATTAAAACATAAAAAACGAATGATATTATTGGAGGTTGGGTTCAGGCTTTCAACCCTTTGTTGACTAGACTAAGAAATAAAATTATTTTTCCATTTTTTTTTTTTTTTTCATAAAAGCATGATAATTGATCTATTGATAAATAAGTACATCTTTTAAAACATTATTTTTAACCCAAATTTGAATTAATTACTTGATACTTAAAAGTACCTTTGGTTAAGGTACAAAAAGCAATTTGCTGACTCTGAAAATCAATTTGTCATCATTTGCTAACAATTTTCTAATTGTTGATACAGATTTTGTACACTAATTGATAAGTGGGTGAGCCAAGTTCATGGACGTCAAATTGTTCCCGTTTGTTTTCAGGTCAAATAGTTACAATTTTAGTTTTGAATAATTCAGAGCCTAAAATAGTATATACCCTGACACATAATGTGTACTCTGAAAATTAAAGTGTGCAGTCTGAATGACAAATGTGTGTACCGAGTTTTTACACTAGTGACTAGAATAAGAAATTATTGATGAAATAACAATGAAATATTAAACATAATAACTGTAATATAAAATATCCATGTTTTCCCTATCACTTATAAGCTATCTCAATTAATATTGATAATAGTCATGAAATATCACACAGAGTAATAAAATTATTAATATCTATTAATAGCACAGCTGAATTTATACAACTGCCTATTATATTCTATAGTAAAATCATAGAACTCGTATTTGATAACAATTTATACGATAAAAATCCCATAACAAAAACAAATAGATTTTATTTTGTCATGAATCATGGGCACTAAAAAAGTGTGTACCTTGAAATTGGATATATTTTAGGCCCTGGAATAATTGATAGGTTGTACAAACATATTTGGTATAAAATATAAATAATATAATATAAAATAAACACCGATATATATTAAGATGACAATTGAGATATTAGCACTTTCATCGCTATTTGGGTATGACAATAATGTAAGTGAACACTTTACTGTCTCGAATAACACATCGTCATTTATATGAATTTATTTTTGCCTAAAAATCGACCGTATTTTAATTAATATTTTTTGTTATTATGGAATTAATGTTTAATTGAAAGGGAAATAAGATATTGACTATTGACAGTTACAAGTTCGGATTCCAAAAGAATCTTGCAGATGATAACATACAAAGGTGGATATCTACAAAACGAAAATGTAAATCTTAAGTGAAAATTAATGAAATTTGTTTATATGAAAAAGTCTTAAGCCATTACCATACCAGCCATTATGCACAGTAACATGTGTAACAAAAAAATCTATCATCGTGATTTTCGAACGAACCCATTAAACATGTTCACATCATAATATATTCAGTTTTATTATTAATAAAATAAGTATAAATTTCGTTATGGAAATGTTGTCAGTAATATTGTTGGTATTTTGTATTAAATGCTAAACGATTACAATTGTATTTAATGGTTAATTTATGATTTTCATCGTCCTTTTATATTTTAGAATTAAGACAGGCTATATATTATTACATGATTTTGTTACTTTTATCATTTCAAACAAAGTTATTCTTGAATCACATAATTCTCAATCTAACGCAGTGTTTTTCACCGCTTGAATTATGAAGACACACTATAAAATACTATTTCATATTCACGACACACCGTAAAAAAAAATGTCAAACAAAATCTTACACAATGTACTATACTTGTGTATACAAATAGAGTTGCAAATAATGAAATTGGAATTTTAGAATTAATAAGTTTTAAACAAAAATAATATATCATTTTACATAATCAAGTATATATAATAATCAATAAAAATATACATGCTTCTTTATGTAAAATATCAATTACATGTGTCATTTAAAATACCTTGCAATACAATTGAACTTATCCCATAACACGGCATTGGATTATAAGTAATTATTATTAATTGATTCCTCAAAATTAAACTAAATTAATTTAATAATGACTGCAAACCTACAAATACAAATAAGCACGCAAAATCGTTTGTTAATTCATAAAATTCTAGGATGATTGTTAAAAAATTCAATAATTTTAATCAACATTTTCACTCGTTATTATTCAATCAATTTTGATTTTAGAGTATTGTAAAAAGGATCAAATAACTTAAAAAATATTGGTCCATCTAAATCATCAAGTTGTTGAAAGTAGTTGTTGCTATTTAAAAAAATGCAAGTTGTACTGCATATGCCTTCAATAAAAGGGCTAAAAATTTAAAATTTGTAATAAAAATGGGTATTTCAATAGTCCAAACTATTAAAAAAATCCATTGTTCAATCCAATGTCACTGGATAGAATAATTTAGAATTAATTTTAAAAGGAATCACACTGTACACAACAATAAATGTCGGCCGGTAATTAGTGTTAAATTTCATTTACACGTACGGCCTATGACCCGTTTGGTATTTTTTCTTAATGATATTATAGGCCAAATATCCCTTCACACGTCTGCCGAAGATCCGTAATCAGCCGTAATCAGTGTCGGCTAGGAGATAAGCATTAATAATAATATTATTAAAAAATCGGTTATTCGTATAAATGTATTATATGGAAGATAATTAATCATATATTAAATTAAACACTTTATATTATTATGTGCGCGTACAATATACAATGTTCACATATTCTCATCAAACGGTTGGGTTCATTGATCTTTTTCTTCTTCACATAATTCTATCATTCTCCCCCCCCCCTTCCGTTTTTCATAACACTTGCGTTTTATTGATTTCATACAATTACTTGATTCGTTTATATACTACGTCTATAAATTATAATTTTTGACATTTTCACAAGTGCAAGCCCTCTGTATGAGAACAAATAAAATGACACATCATGAACATACCCTGTAGAAATACCTTGAAAAATACAGGTAATAATTAATAGACTACGAATTGGCAATAAAAAAATCAACCACAGCTACCTAATGAATAAAGAGGAATTCCAATGTACCAAACATGCTAAGTACTTCTGAATATCAAACACATACTAAGCAAATGTCTAATTACGAGCTTGATAGGAAAAAAGGATGTGAACCAATTGCGCCTAAAAAAATAGTTTTTGTTTAGGTTTAATGTACCAATTGCGTTATTCAAAATTTCTACCTTCAGATATGAAAATATTATTAATAAAGTTGATTTATTATTGTAATAATGTTTAAATATGAATTATAATGTAACTAGTATAACTTTAAATTTGAATTTATTTATATTATATTATGTATTAATAGTCGGAAAAAAATCAGTTATATTAATTTTTATTATATTCATAATTATAACTTAATTCTGAATAATTAACGATTAAAAAGTAACTTATTAAATACAAAGAAAAAAGAATGAATAAATTTATTAATATTTTTTTTTTTTTTTATTCAATTTGCTTTTAGGGTAAACATTAAAGCAATACAATTAGATTAGTTATACATAGAATTTAAGTAACTAACAATATTTTAAAAAAATAAGGTAAAATAAAAAAATAAAAATAAAAATAAATTTTACATACAATTAAATAAGGTAGTATATAAGAACTAATGAAATTAATGATGGAATGAATGATAGGAATGGAACGGGAATTGAAGAAAAGGTTATAGTCAGAAATTATACAGCCATGGTAAGATAAGAATGAAAAAAAAAAGCTGTCCACTATGAAGAAGGGAAGGGATATTTTAAAGTCAAAGCGTAGCGAGAAAAATATAAGTTTCGGATTCTTAGTGTAAATACGAAAATATTGGTTTTTTTTTCTTTCATCAAACTTTTAGTAAGCGTATCTATAAACTCTATCCCAAAAAAATGGAATAAGAAATCTACAGTTTTTCCATGGAGAAACTCGGTGCTTTAGTTTTCGTTTTCCCAAGGAAAAATTAAAAAAAAAACTGTCAATATAGTTATATCTCGTCCAATCAGAGTTGAAAATTCTTTTGATGAGCTCATTTATATTATGTTACATTGATGAACAATTTGATATTAGTTTAATCAAAGGTATTTCATCTAGAGCAAATAGTTCAAAATCATCCCATTTTTTTACTCGTCTGAGGTTGGCTTATACTGACTGTTGATTTTTTCGATCAATTTTATTATGTTAAAACATTTTGTAGAAACCGCAAACTAAGAAAACTCATCAATTTCTATTGAATATACTGGAAATCTGACTTAATTGGAGAATTCGTACAATTTTTGCCAGCCAACAAAAAACCAATGGTCTGTAGAAATATAAACATACCTATATATTACACGAACCTTCATTCGAAATTTTTCATTTTCTCTAACTCTAAGACATATGACATATATACGCTAATTACGCGTATAAAGTTGAACATATTTTAAACTGAAACTGTACATATTAATTAATAATGAATACCTATCATTATTAAAAAATATCAGATGTCCTTTACAATTTTCATAACGTACCGTAAAGGTTAATTATTAATACGATATGAAGAAGTGTAATGGTTTTATAACTCAATGAACACAGAAAAAATTTAACGATGCCGAATATCAAACGTATGGAGAGACTTAGATAAAAAAATGTATATGCACCTGATGTACAGAAAGAAATATAAAAGAAGAGAGATGGTGAGAGAGAGAGAGAGAGAGAGAGAGAGGGAGAGAGTGTAACCATATATGTTGTTAAATGATAATGACGTCAATCAGTGTAATATTTTGTTTTATCGTTTTTTTTTCATAAACATTGTTAGTTTTGAAAAAAAAAAACATAGTTGAAGCCTGTACCTAGTATAGTAGCTAATGAGTAAAACGTATAAATTATTAAATCAATTGAAGTATATGACTATCACGCAAAAATGTAGACGTAGTTAATTGTCAGTGGTTGTTGCAGACGACGTCTTGAACAAATCATAATCGAGTGCTGTGTGCGGAATAAATTAATATAATTATACAACAATTAATTATGGTACAATTTTCAATGTATTCATTGCACGCGCTGTGTCAGCAGTTTAGTACATAAACAAAATATTGCAATACTTACGTACGAAAAATCAATCATTTGCCACTCGCGAGGTTACAGTATAATATATTGTATGTACCAGTTGCATATGAAAATGTCCCGTAGCTAAAATTTAAATTAAAAATAAATAAGAACATTTCTATTCCCGGCGATCATTCGGAATGTCATTGGTGACTACTGAGAATTAATGTTAACTAAACAACGTGTCGGTCGCTGAAGAACGAACAAAATTTTCTGCTTTTCCTGACGGCGTGTGCTGTTTGCGAAGTGTAAGGGTAGGCATTATATAACATATATTATGTTAATAATACAACATCACTCATAGATTTGAAGAAATTTGGCCAACTACGTGTTTTCATTATTGTATGTGTTTTATATGCAGACAATCGTCGCATTGAATTCGTAATGTTCAGTACTTGTTTATATTGAATGTCATCAAATTGAAAAAGTTGAATTTTATTTTATTGATTTAAATTTTGAAAGATGACTTGAATACAAATAAAAATATAACGTTTAGTTTTAAAATGTTGATTATTAATTAAAAAAATTGATATTTTAGTCAATGGCTTGTAATCAGTATTTATAGTCCAGATAAATATAGTATACCTAAAATTTAATTTTCTACGAAAAAAAATGTAGATAATATATATAGATATTATAATGTATTATTTCTAAGGACACGTCTAGATAGAAAAAAAAATTCAGTATAAATTATAAATTTATTATAATTTTGAAATGTCTTCAAAAGTAATTTTTACATTTGAAGAAGATTCTATGTCGACTAATTATATGAGTAGATATTCATGCCTATTTAATTTGCAACATAGTATTTATAAATATCACCAAATAAAGGAAAATGTATAGAAAGACATATTCAAAAATTTAAACAAACTATGATGATATTAATATGATATCATATTAGAATTATTAGAATTATTATATTTATATTATTAATATCATATGATATGATAAAAATGTACATTATAGACCTTTCGCTCGTCTCTTGCGGCTACGTTTTGTAGTCGTATGGATTACCTATTCAGCCGTGCCGCATCTGTAGACGCGTCCTTAGGAATCGCACCTTTAAAGAATCACCCCTATGTATTTATTTCTGAATACGAGTATAATCTAAGCGTTGATGTTTCCCATGGTAAGATCGATCCCACTGGAGAAACATTAACGAACGGTTATTGGTTGGTGGTATCACGATATTTTACCATTTGTTAATATAAAATAAGCGAAAAGAAAACGGCTCCGCGAGGATCAAAGGATTTATTTTCAAAAAGAATATAAGAATTAAGAATAAAATAGTTTTTACCAAGAAACAGTAGATGACGACCACAATGATTGTTAATTATTATCCATTTCCCAAAAACCGAAAACTGTCGTTATTGTATATGGTTATTGTTAGTGAAGCCCACTGATATTATATATATATATATATATGCGTTAAATAATAGCTATTTAGTCATAACTCATGAGGATATAAATGTTCGATGAAATTAAGAAAAACGTATGGGTACTTTTTTAATAATGTTCATTTGAACTACACGCTTTTATTATTGAACATTATTGTGTTGCAGTTTCCTAGGCAATGTGCAGAAAATACCTAAGTCCCCGAAGCACTCAAAATATTAATTAAATAGTATACATGAAAACATATATCTTGATAAATTAATAGTTGATAACTAAAATTTTCATCTAAGATAGATAAACAGATAAAGTTTATATTTCTATCTAGATAAATTAATAGATGATTAATATTTGTATCGTCTAAATATCAACACTGCTTGCATATAGTTAGTCTTCAATAATTAGTATAATGTTAGTCACACATGTCCCGGTTTGCATAAGAAACTGAAAAATAAATTCCCCTTCAAATAACAATAACACTTAACGTTTAAATAGTTTTATTAACTATAAAATTAATTTGACAAAATTTTAATTCCTCGAATTTCCTCATCCAAATTTAGTAGATACTAAAATAGTTGAACTTATAGTTTATTTTTCGCTTATAACTTGTTGTAGAACTCAACTCCTACTATTGTCGACTGTTGGTAACTCAAACCTAGATAACTTCATACAATGGATTTCGATTTCAGTTAATTGCTGTCTGTTATTTTAATCATGCATCGTGTGAGTGTGACAGTGTTAATGCAGTGGTTAATAACTTATAATAAGTTATCAAGAGTCGACTATATTTTAAATCTTAAATCCTAGTGCTCTACATGTATGATCTGATCAGTTGACTTACTTTAACTGATAAGGTACCCGAAAGTAAAAAACAAAACTCTCGAAGTTAACATTATAACACTAATATTATTGTTAATTTAATCCAAGATAATAAAAATCTGCAGACAAGGATTTTGTTCTCAATATTCTGTCTATGTTCTTCGTGTATATGAATGAATCCTTGTGTATGTATTTATAGGTATATTTATATCGATTTTATTAGCCGCTCATATTCTGTGATTATTGATTAAAGCAGCGATTTTTTCAACCTGGGGGCGTGCCTCTCAAGGGAGACGTGAACATTTTTTTAAATATCAACGAAGCGTTTTTAATTTTTATATTTAATCGAGACATTATGAAGTCACAATTATTTGAAACTAAGTAGTATCAACCCTATCATTAAATTTTATCTACTTAATAATAATAACTTTAAAATAAAATATTTAAGAAAATGAATATAATATAGTTTGTTTTAATAATTTTAAATTGTAATAATATTTTTTCTAGCAAATAGACTCATTTAATATTTAAAAAAAAAATTTCTTTGATTTTCATATTTTCATATTAATTAATTTAATATTAAATTCAATAACCAACAATAAAGGCATGATGTATACATTAAAATTATACATTTATATACATTAAACATGATTCAATTTTATTATGGGGTAGAGGGAACGTAATATCATAAAATAGTATGAAAATTATCATGTACCTTAAAATGTTGAGAACCCTTGATTTAACGGATTTGAAAAAGTATGTAATAATTATCCGTGCAAAAACATGGGTAAAATATCAAGATAAAATTTAAATAGTCATTGTTAATACTCCATTTTTATTATAAATATTTTTTTCCATATGAAATTATGTTTAAAATATATATGTTGATATGATTCGATAACGAATATACGATAAAAATTTACTCACTGTTCAAATTTTATTGTTTTACATAAAAGAAAAAAATCAACTTTACAAATTCGTTAGATTTCGATAAGATACAGAATCGACTCGATACGTCCTCTATAAACGAATCAGTCATTGATTCATCAGATCGATATCAGAATTGTATTAAAAACCGACGTAGGACCTCTCCTTAAATTTTACAATTGTAATCTAAAATGTAGTCTGTAAGACGATTTGCCAACACTTTAACTTATAATGTTATAACGCACAGTTGAAATTATTTTAACGCGCAATTATCATACGAATTTGTTTTTGCGATCTACTTAATCGTCGTATTATTACGCGGTCCCTGCATTCTTCACCCTATCATCATAATACATAACACATACATTTATTATAAAAGCGCAATAATGTACTTGTATGGCACACGTGAAAATGTGCTCTCGTCAAGGTTTATGCTCATAACATGTTCAATAATTCCGAATGTATTTGAATAAACGTAGAAATATAACACGGGCACACGCATTAATCCACTCTCCACCTATCGTGTATTTATCGTACGGTCGGTTATGAAAAAAAACCTTTCGATTAATAAAAACATGAATACGTATGAAAAATCTATAATCTCTGTACTAATTAACAATGACTTGTGCGGCACGTATTTATTATACACTTATTGTAACACACAGCACAAGTACCGATGTACTATAATATTCTATGTATTTATCTAATTTCTACCGTTATTTTAGAAAATTTAACTAAGGCGTTTTATTACAGTCACAATTAAAATATTATTTATCTAATCAAGGTGGTGGTCGTACCTAATGTATTTAATTCTGTTTATCAATGATGTAACAACGTCGATTAGAACGCGTATTGTACTAATATACTATACCATCGTGAAATTCCATTCGGTCGATCAGGTATGGGGACTGCAGTCTTAAATAAAAAAATAATTATGAACACAAATAAAAATACACGGATGTAATTTGTAGGTAGTAAATTTTCGAGTGTAAATAATAGTAATATAATTGCGGTCGGTGAATTACCATTGCAACATGTACGTCAGAGTTATGAACTCGAATGCAATGTTCGTTTGACATCATGGGCTTTGGGCTATCGTGACTTTGAAAAGTGAATGGTCGTGCGGAAGGCACCGTAATCGAATAAATTTCTGAAATCATATTTTATCGGGTGCGTGAATAATCAGATAACTATCTCGATTAAAATACGTTCAATAAACGAGAGTGTGAATAATTATAATATTATGGAACTATTAGGAGAACAACTATTTTGTTGTTATCGATTGATTTCCGGTTGTTAACGATTACAGGTAGAAATAAATAAAAAAAAAAAACAACGCGGCGTGGTAAACTTAAACGCATTACAATATTATTTATCTTTCAAACGGTGTCACAGATAAATCGTAAGAAAACGAGGTAGAAAATCATTACGCTCTATATTAGAGTTCAACGCGCATTGTACAACATGTTAATTAATTTTGTTTTACAAACTACGTTGCCGTTAGACAAATATTTCTTACCGCAATATTATTTATCTTTTGATATTTTTTCGAAACTATTTTTATGTTAAAATAAAAATAATTAAAATATAGTGGACACTTAACTCGAAAATTTTTAATTTTTTTGATTATATATATATATATATTATATTAGTAAGTATCTACAAATATTTAAACTGGTCAATTCATAACAATAACAACGGTAACCGATAAAGTTGGAAACGAATACATTTGTACATTATGGTTATATGCATATAGCTGTAGATTTCAATACAAAATATCGAGACAACTTGCAAAAAAATAATTATTATAATTGTTCAATACAAGAAAAAATACGATTTTTGTTCGATGTAAAAAAAAATATATCCAAGGGGGCGACGAGGTTGAGTGGGTTGAGATGGGCTGTGTCTCGGCACCGGTTCGAGCCCTATTGCCGGTGGTTTCGCTTTCTGAACGGGACTACCGTTCAGGAAGAAGAAATTATCAAGCCCGTCCATCCATCTACGTGTGTCACACTAACAAACCAACACTAAACGATCGTATCAAAACATTTAACGGCAAACATTCCACGATCCAATGGCCCGTGTAGTCTTGTATGACTTAAGTAAAATAAAAAAAAAAAGCTACACGTATAAATCACTTGTTTTTTTTTTTTTTTTTTAATATTACTGTAGGTCAACAAGCAAACAACATATTAGTGATAATAATTATATTACGTTAATTTATTTACAAATCAGTAACAGTAAATAATTACAAATATTTTCAGTTAACTTCGTTTACTTAATTTATCGAAAATAATTTTCCATGGAATTATTATGTGATTTTTTTTTTTGCAACTCTTTGTGATATGAATTAAACATACAATTTAAAATTGGAAATACGCGAAAATTCGATAGCGATAACTGAGAAATTTATATTTTCAATTGGTACGTTTAAAATTATTTTATTACTAAAAACCATAAACGCTAATGGTGTGTAGGCGCGTTGCCGAGTTCGCGATCAAAATATAATCACCTCGCAATATTTATAGGTTTTCATAATATCCGTTGAAAGTTTTGAAAGTCTCGCGCGGTATCCACGGATTGTGTTCTAGTTATATACTGTTGTACGCATGTATTTTCTTGAACGACCGTGTTAACTATGTATTTTGAATAAATATACACATATATGACCGGTGTATGTAATATACACCATGTAAACGAATGTAGTTTCTTAATAACTTTTTCTTCGGAAATTATTGATATCAAACGAATACTCTAATATGTCCATTTAAAATATGTATTTTATAAAGTAAATATGTAATGTTAGTACATTATTATCAGAATAATAATATAAGTAAAATTTATTTAAAAAGTAACTATTAAAAAAAGATTTAATTAATAGAAAAATGTATTAGGTAAATAAATTATTCGAATACTTGAGTAGCGCATGATTTGTGTCTACAATAAATTATACGGAAAAAATTAAATATGGAACATTTGTACTGTTGAGAAAAAATTATTATTATGTTATCAATTATTCGAAAATAACCTCTTTGACATTTAATAATGTATCATTAGAACACAAGCTCATGAATGTCTGAATTAGATAAGGTCAAATTATTAAAACATAACGACAAAACTCTGTACGCGAAACAACTGTATTCATCAAATAAACAAGTAACTCAGCTATAGATTAGTATAATAAAGTAAGTAAATGTAATCAATGTGATAATTCTTAAAATGTTGACTCACATATTAAAATTGAATTCCATGCATCATAATTCGGTATTCTGAAAATGTTTTCTACTTCAACGCTTTGCTGGGACATTACAAGTAGCAATAACAATAATATTATTTTATTAATGGTTATTATAGTTTTATTAATGATCTAAATGTACGTTATACTCACGTTACAGATCATATATTACAAGGATTTCAGGAACAAGAGTATTTGAAACAATTAGGAGTAGGGTAATAATACGCTACGTACAAAAAACTATGAGAGAGATTTCAAACTTAAATTAAAATCTTTCTACATATATATGCAAGCTAATATTGAATCATAACACATATGTTTTAGGATAATCATAAATGTATAAATAATACCAAATAGTTTTAGTATGGAAAATAAAAACAATTGCATAATTTTATTTAAATTTCTGGCTTTGCTCTCTGAATACTCTTGGTAAATATGTCCAATTTGTCTTGATGAATTAACCTTGATTCAGAAAGGTGTTTTTTTTTTTAATGTAAGGTATACGTTTGAATTATTTTGACAATGAAAAACCATGTACAATCTTGTGAACTCAAGGATAGAGTGAAAGGGACACGCCCACCCTTAATTCTAAACAAAATATAATTATGACCTTATCTTATAGCAATAAGTACTCGTCAAATGTGAAACCACTAAAACCTACGCGGAAATATGTATCAACATAAATAAACACTTGAATTTATATAGTATATAGTAGATACCATATTGGCACATTTACCCTTTATATTTTCCTAGTGTTAATAATAACAATACTAATAACAATACCAGTAAATAATGTAACCTGTTTAAGAAAAACGCTCGGTACCTCAGTAAAACGGATATTTAATGACATTTATTTTTATGATAATGGTCTCGCTAATAGAGAAAATTAGAAGTAGGATAATTTTTTTGGGTAAATGTAGCTCTGTTTCTTTTTTTTATATACAGATTTCATTCTACTTTTTAAATTGTTTTCCTTCAGAACGTTTGTGGAATCATTAGATTTTGATCTGCAGTCTATTTAAATATATCATAATCGGTATATCACCATAAAGTTTTTATCACGGTTAAAACCTAAGTATCATAATACAATTTTCACTACATGGTTTATGGTAATATATACAATATTATAATTGTTTCACTTGTTTCCCGCTCTATATCATTAATCAGTGAAAATGGACATAGGAAAAACTGACTATACTAAATGACGGTTTTTGATCACGAGAATATATGTTCCTAATTATGTTTACAGCATAATAATTAGGGCTCGGGACTATATAATCATCAAAAACATAGCTAAGTAATATGGAAATTCGTTTTATAGCAATACAAGTTTATATTTAAAATTTATAGTTGCATATTTTGCATATTTGACCATTTTTCATTTCTAAGTGTATATTTGATCATTTTTAATTTTAGGGCATATTTGACGATTATTTATATGAAGAAGTAAGTTTTTTTAATTTTATAAAAAAATGTTATGGATTTATTTCTTCATCTATCACTCGACTTGAAATTCAAGGTGTGGCACTAACCGAACCATTAAAATAATTGAAAGGTCTGCACAAGCTAAAGCAGTTGATGACAAAATTAAAAAAGTTTTGGAGAAAAATATTGAATTTAATCAACTAAAAAAAATATCGAACATTTGGACAAAATGAATCTATGAACAGATTGCCTGCAGATATTAATAGTATTGACCTACCATTTTTTAAATTTGCACCAATAAGTTTCGTAGACGTGAAACTTTCTTTTTCTAAATATAAAAATATTTTGACTGATAACAGGCGGTCATTCAAATTTCCCAACTTAAGAAAATATCTTATAGTCCAATGTAATTCTCAAGGTAATAAGTACTATATTAAAAAAATAGAAAATATTTATTCAATTTAAATTGTTTGTTTTAGACAAAAACTCGATACGAAAATAAAATGAAAAAAAAAAATTATCTCAAATTATAATATTTACCATAGGTATCTAAAAATATTATTATTAATTATAAATATAATTTTTTTATTTGATTAATTATTATAAATATTATATTTTTTTTAATGCATATTTTATTGGAAATTTTTTGATTCTTCAGGGTATAAATGCATGCATATTTTATGGTTTTTAAGGTTATGAAGTTCCTAGCCCTAATAATCACCAAGAATCGGAAATAATTCAATTTAAAAAAATAAAACCATTATGTTTAAACATTGTAGGTATACCATATGAAAATCACCAATTAGTATTTCCTTTAGAACCATACAATTATTATGTGTTTATTTGTGAATAGCTATTTATTCACAGATTTCAGTTTATTACTTACTTTTTTTTTTATTATTATACATTAAAGTCGTCGTCATCTGTGATCTATACTTTTATGCGCCTCTCGGGAAGCATTCTCCGATCTCTGATGACTGTTTTCGGTTCAGATGCAAGATAAACATTTATTAATATTAGGTTATTTTTATTCGTAGTGTCTTCGGGTCTTACAAAATGTTTGCAAACCATTTAACTTTTCATATGTGTAGTGGTTTCCGATTAAATTTTTTTATTGATGGATTTACATGTAGCAATGTTTCTCTAAGCGTAATTTTTTTGGTCCTAATAAATCGGTTTCAAATAATTTAAGTGTATTTTTTGCAAAAAATTTAATCGTTTTCTACGATGGATAATAATATGTTCTAATGAGATTGTACTGTTTCATTATGATGTAGTAAAAAGCTTCTAGCTTATATCATATGAACACAGTATCAACACTTTGCATTATCGGATTTTTCAGTTTTTGAAAGACAGAACATAACATCAGTTCCTTTGAGCACCAAGTTATTATTTACCGAAATTTAACGATACTCGGCTGTATATGATTCTTTATATACATTTTTTACTGTGTTTTGTTATTATTATAAGCTAATCTATTATGTACGATTCACTTATTGGTAAGAACATTGGTAACAAATCGATATCTTTTTGATTTGTGAATAAATTAACAAAGCATTCCCGTCAAACCTACAATAAACCCTATAATTCGTGATTCGTGATCGTACAAGTGGCACACGTAGCATAAACCGTTGACAAATTATATCGTACTCATATGTCACTCGCGTGTTTTATTTGTACAATTAAACGCAGTTTAAAGTGTACAGCGGCCGGTAATCGCACGCCTTAAAGTCTCCATGAATATTTTATAAAACGATTTTTCTTCATGTCGAAATGGGACTGTCGAAGCCGAACGCAAAACCATTGTCGCAGTTAGATCTATAATTAGCCCATTAGCTTTATCAAAGTTATAAATTAAGCTATCGACGTGCGTATCTCGAGTGTTTTTTTGTTCTTTTTCCGTTCCCCGTATAAAAAGTGTCATGTTATCTCGGCATTTACACTCTAAAAACGAGTGTTCGAGTATCGTAAAATGCATACCTAAATTGTGCTTTCTGCACTTTATACACTATCTCTTAGTCGATGGTTTTTAACATAAGTACACTCGCACTGGATTAACTGGTGTCTATTAATAGAATGAAACACTGCGAAAATTGTAAAATACATGCGTGTGCGATTAATTGTACACATTTAATCTAAAAATGTATTTATAAACCTGTAACTAAAAATAAATCTGAACAAACAAAACGAATTCGATATGACTATTGTACGTCGTTGTCGATAAGTACACGTTATTATAATTAACATGCCATGATTAAATACTTTTATATTTACACACTATAAATGTATCGATTTTATTTTCAATCAAGTCAACATTTTATTTCAACCGTTTATCATTTAATACATAATGTTTCCGCGAGATTTCAACTTTTCCTCTTGTGAAGTGAAAAACGTTATTTAAATCATTCATTTTTAGTTCTGATGTAGGAAAAACATCGCAAAATACTCTTAGAGATTTTAAATCATACAATATTTTTAACGGTAATTTTGAATACTTTTATCAGAGCTGTAATGAGGTCTGGTGGCGCCGCTGACGAATCACTGTATTTGCCCTCCCCCCCAATGAGAAATTTGCATTTTTTTACAAAAAAATAATTTTAGATATATAAAACATCTAAAAAACATAGCATACAAGGTAATAATTACAAATAAACTTTAATAACTATTTGTATTACTTTAAAATATAAACAATCAATACATTACAAAAACATGTAATTTTCTTCAAATGTTTTTATTTTACAATAGTGGTAGATGATTTTAAATTTATTTAATGAAATTATTTTTACTACATCTTTTTCATATTTCGTGAAAATATTATATAAGCAGTATTAAAATTTGCGCTCCTCTTAGAATTGCGCCCCTGGTCCATGCCCTCTTGCCCGATATTGAATAAGGCCTTGGCTTTTATATCTGTATTATCGATAAAAATCTAAACATAATCGAAAGTTTATCAAAATAATGTATAATATTATACTTTAGTAACCTTGAGAAGTAAAACATCATTTTTTATTTTATTTTTATAAATAATTAATCATAAACTATGATTTTTAAGTAATAGAAAAATAATATAAAAAGAGTAATTATATAGATTTAATTAAATTTGTTTATTTTCTATATGATACTTTTTTAGGTCATAAAAATCAAGTATTTTTAAAAAAAAAAATCGTGCAATATATTATTGTTTATTAGATATACGATGTGCAATATCGGAATGATTCCAAAGTTCAATCGAAAGATACAAATATAATAAATATAATATATATGATAATATGGTACACGCACTTTTCATCGTGTCTTGTACAGACCTCAAAAGTTTTAAAGTGGTGTCCACTGAAGCTTATTTAGATGACGATTAAACTCTCAGAATACAATCAATAAATAGTATTCAAGGAAATTTAATATCGGTTGAAAAGTGTACATCATGGATCATCGTATATTCAACACTAATGTTTTTCCTGCGCATAAAGCCGATGCTGAACACGTTGTTCACAATACGACTTTTGACTTCGCAATACTATACTATAATATACTAGTGTTTCTCAACCTTTGAATAGGTCCCGATTAATATTGAATGGGCCGTGGAAAAAATTTAAAAAATAGCGTGAGAATTTAATTTTGATTACCAGTTTGAAATTTTCTTTGAAAGGAATTGACGAACCGTTTTTAAACTATTATTTTTCTTAACGAACAAGTAAGAATTCAGCTTTCGACCAACGTCCACGGTAACGATTACATTTGATGAGTTGTTGGCGACAAATTAAACTTCAATTTTTATGTACAATTATCAGTATATTGTTACACGTACGAGTTTCACTAAATATCAATTTGAAAATAAATGATTAACAATAGTTTATTCAGTTATGGTAATCGCAGACATTAACGGTCGCGTTATCTCCGATGTCCACATCAAACATTATTTTCAAAATAATCGTATAAAAACTTAGAAAAATATTTTGGGCCGCCCACGCACTACAAGGTTGAGAACCACTGTGTTACACGACATGTTGTACGTCGCGACACCGAAAACGTCAGGTCATCGGATTGCATTGTCGCCGTTGTGAGTTCATTTTATTTCGTCTTCAACGGTCTCTTTCTCTCGACGAGGATCCGCTGCGTTAATAATAACGGCCGTGTCCCATCCACAGGTCTGTGTATTTATTTCATCCAACATCTCGAGCGACGTACGCATGGTATTGTTGTCGTTACTCACAGATTTACGCAAAATGATGGACAAATAACAAAGTCTAATGATCCGCGAGTGATGTTACGCGTATTGCTGCACAAAATACGAACAAATGCAAAACTGTACTCATAATTCTGATTGTTTTTCACTCGTTAAAATCGAAAAAAATATCATGTGCTACCGTTAACATAATATATGTATATTAATTTTATTCAATCACTGAACGAATTAATAAGCAAATCGCGAGTAGTAGATGACCGTTTTTAAGCTTTTCCGCACGCAAATGTTTAATAACATCAAAATCGAACGCGTTATGCACGTGCTTTGCGAATCTAAACATATGTATAGCTGTGCGTGGGTATAGTGTTGCGGCCTACAACTCAATTTTATTCGTCCTACAACTCGTAGGAAAACTGAAAATTCACGCCAATGATATAACATAAAATAAAGTAACATGGCTAGCTAGTTTGGTTATCGGCCGTCATCAGTTAAGATACTATTACAAAATGAAATTAAAAAAAATCACTAAAAACAAATCAAAATGTTTAGAATAACAACTCAAGTAATCACCTACCTTGCGTTATTTTATTATACTCTATTGACGTATATTTTTAATAATCCTACAATCTACAATTACGTTAAAAGTGAATCGAATAACTATTTAATTATAATTTTGTAAAATATAGTTATGAACTAATTACTCTATGCAGTACGTTTTATGCGAATAATTTATTCGTCAAAACTATCGATAATAATATATTTGATTTAATAATTATGTGATCAAAAGTAAATACTGACAGAAGAACAAATAGTATTGTAAGAAATGTGTATTTTTAATATGACAATTGAAAACCTTTTTGAATTAAATTCAAATTATTGCGTATTATAGAACTTACAAGCTTTAACATATCATCACTTACTAATCGCCGTCGAATACAAAGATACGGCTAAACTAAAATTATTCAAAATTTGGACTTTGGAACTTCGCGTATGTTAATAAAACCTCATATCGGTATTACACCATGCGCTTAATTTAATACATCGCAATGCTTTTATCAAACGCGTACTTCAAAACGCTAATGTAGGCAATTTATTAATTGATCATTATTGCAGAACTTTATTTTTATCGGACACGCTGTGCTTTTTTTTTTATCGAATCTTTATTTTATAATAATGTGTGAACTGTTATCTGTGCATATTTATATCCTCGTTTTGTGTGATTTCGCGAACGTTCGAGAATGATCTTGGATACGCGCGTATTATACTATTTAAAATCGAAGTACTTTTATATCATTACACTTATTTTTTATTACAAACATAATATTACTGTAAATTTTTACACGAAAGAAAATAACATTAATTTGTGCGTATTTTATTTTCGTTGTGTATTGATATGGTGGTGCTGTTGAATACACTCGTAAAAATTAAACGGGAGGTAATTTGGAAAAACGTGAGTGAAACCGAATGAGCGTACGAAATATATTTCAGTACACAGCTGTAACCCTATTTTTTCTTATACAATTTTTTATTATAGTAGCTAATAATTTCTTTAATATTCCAAATTAAAAACTCCGGTTGCTTATATATTAACCGGAGGTTTTCCAAACATTATCAAAAAACGTTTTTGATTTATCATTCCTAAGAAATTTAAGATTTGATTAATAATCATTACAAAAAAAATATTTGAATTAGTCAACAGTTTTACCTTTAGTCGTATTCTTTCTTTCAATTTTTAAAGATGACTTTTGTTTATTTTATCTTTAGTATGAACCTTTTTTAAGGTAAAATTAATATTTATATATTGTATTTACATTTATACTATATATTTTTTAGACACTTATAATACTCTAAAATGATTATGTTTGATTTTTTCATTCATTATCCAATAAAAAGGAATAACTAGAAAAACTGGTTATAATTATCAACCAAATTACCGAATTTTACCTTTCTTTTGATAAAGTTATAAACTGTTAATTTGATTTTGTATTATTATTTATTATTAAGATTAAAAGATAAATTCTATCATATTTTTAAAAAATTTAAAGATTTTATTAATTAATTTTTTTTTATTGATGTACTACAGTGCTTTAAAGCATTATAATGCTACAATTCTTTACAAATTTCTTTAAAGACAACTTTCCGTAATTTTTGATACCAAAGTTTGGCTTTTTATTAAAATAAAGTTAAGATAAAACAATACCAACGTTTGTGTTTTAAAAAATTAAATACCTATATATGACTACATATAATAACATTCATTTATTTGAGTTGTAGTTATATTAAATAATATATTCAATGGTTGTATTGGACTATTTATTTTTTAACTTTACTGACGTCCACTCAAAAATGTTCTGTGAATCCTATAATTATAATTATAGATTATATATATATATGTGATAATTATTATTAATTTCAAATTAATTAACATAGATACAATTATTGGTTAAAAAACACATAATACTATTTTCTTTATTTGTACCAAAATAATTTCTTAGCAAACTATACTACAATATCGCTTTAATCACTACGGGTCGATATCGTATTGGACGTCGAAAATAATGAATAGGTACGTACACGGGACTATACGTGAATTGAAAAATAAAGCTTCTATCGACGCACAGGGTTGTAATTAATAAAAACCGTCACACGATTTTGGAAAATGTTGATAGAGAAACAAAGAGAGATAGAAAAAGAACCCGAATGCACCGCAATAATTACTGCGGAAACGGTATGCATGCACAAATGCGCCCGTGTTAAAATAATAATATTACAATCGTGTCCGACGTGCCGAAGGACGTCTATTAGAGAGAACGTTAAAACAACAAAAAAATAAAAATAAAAACATAAAATAACGACGTAATAAATTTTAACCACCTGGTAGCGCATAGCTCACATTGTTGTGGTATTATAATGCATTTGGTCAATCGTCCTGCAGTGCAGGATTCATATGTTCGCTATAACGAACAAAGTGAACATAAGATTTTTCTTTTCCACGGTCTCGAACGGCTCAAAATGATTATTAGTTACAAGTGTTTTTACACATTCGCCGTTCAAGAGAGAAACTTAGTCGATCGGAACTTTTTATTTTATTACGATGGAATTGTAGTAAAATATCTACACACGGAATAACCGACGAATACATATAGTCCTGAATTCCTCAGTTATCCAAGCAAATCAATTAACGGCGATCAGCGAATCATGATTAACTTACAGTGTGTACGAGGGAGGATATCGCTTAGCATCAAGTTGAATATAAAATGGCTAGGGTACTACAACCCGCTCTCTGTTTTTTTCAACCCGACTTACTTCATCAATCCCTACCGATCCATCATAATTTTCACCACTGTGTTTAAGAAATAATACGATAGTAAAATGTACTAACAATGTACTAACAGAACTTCAGTATTTTGTGAAAATAAACTAACTGCTGATTTTTGCCCGGTGCTTAATTTATCGATATAATACCATGTAATCGAAATATACATAGGAACGATTTATCTTAAATAATATTAAAGTCCGTATCATACGGAAAACTATGTTATACTACTAACAAATATTACATGATATATGACAGAAAAACCATTGTCAACCGATGAGAAATTTACCAGTTGCGATCGTGTATCGAGGTGACGAATGTGCTAATTCCTTCGTTGTAAATGATACAATTATAAAGAAATTGATGTAAAAAAGTTTATTTTGTGAAAACTGAAAAACACTGCTGCATAATATTATTTAAATAATCAATTCCAACCATTTTGATCAAATATGCCTTGAAGACCATAGTTTATCTCAAATGGTCCACAAAATTATAACAATTCCCAACTGCAATATTTAAGAATAGATCACGAACAGTGACCATTAGATCGGTATTTATTTCTTAGACTATAAATATAAAATACGAGTACAATTATGATACAATTTTTCACTATAAATCATCTAACTGAATGTATAAATAATTAACTACAAATCCGAGATATTAAAAACTTTATTTTCTACAGCAGGAGATGCGAAAGCCTCTTTTTAATCTATATAAAATTAAAAAATCGATTAGAATTGAAATTCATCTTACTTCAACAGTTCTAATTTTTTTTTCGTCGTGATTTTCTTCGGAGCAAAGTGCACATCATAAAGAATCAATGAACCGTAGCGACATTGCAACGTGCGTTTTATTCAAAATACCATGCGGCTCTTCGTATTTATAATATAGTGTAAATATTATCATGGATTGGATATCGCAACGCGAACGATCGAATCTCTTTTGCTTATAATTAGTTCTCTTCTTCAGCTTAGTGACCTGAGCGGCTACAAAAAAGTCCCTCCACATTTTCCTGTTGAATAGTTTAACAGAAAAAAAGCTAATTAAACAGACGCATTAACATCTACCGTCCTAATATCCATCTCCACAACATCCCTCCATTTCGTTAGCGGTCTATCAAGTGGTCGTAATTCTTCTGTATTGTTGCATCCCATTCATTTTGTTCTTATATAAATTAAAATAGTTGGATTCCCATACAGTCGTCATTTTTTCATCTTTCGAATTTTCCTAAATTTAGATTGTATACCAGGCCAAAAATGTTTCTTAGAACTTTTCTTTAAAATATCGCACTAGGCCGTAAAGTTGAAAAAGGCAAGAGTGTATTTTACGATCGTTAGCTAACAAAAATACAAAGTATTTTTTTATCAATTAATGTTGATTATACTACAATACACAAATATACTATACATATTTTAATTAATATTTATTAAAAATAACTGTATTTGAACAAAAAATGAAATTGTTTTCGGTGGAAAAGCCTCAACAAAAGTAATAGCCCCCTTAATCCGACCTTGAGCTTAACCATGCTGACGACCGTCATCAATGACGGGCACCTGACTAAAATATTATTATCCATATATGAATATAAAACACGTACATTATTATTATTATTATTAATACAATCATGGTTATGCATTATATTGCGGTCGAATTACGAGGTGAGTGAAAAATGTCTCACAAGATACAGTAAATTAATATTTGTAAATAATCTAAAATATTTATAATTTTCTCAACACGGAAAAAACAAAACAGTTCAACCCACTATTAAAATAGTAAATTTAACAGTATTTTATAATTTCTATAGAAATAGCTATAATGTTAGTGGTATTTACTATAATGTACTAGTTAAGTTATTATAGTCATTGTTACAAGAAAATAAAGTAATTTTTACTAACATTTTATAGTTAACTATATATTTTAATTTAGTTGTTTAAATAGTATTTACAGTAGTGCATACTGGAATAGTTAGAACTGGAAGGTTTAATTCATATCACTGCATTAGAAATTTAATTTACTATAATTAACAGTTTATTGAGCTATAACTCGTAATAACCACTACTATAAAATTAAGCATTCGTAACCAAGTTATATATTTTATTATTTTATATATTTAGCAGTACCTGCTGTCATGTATAGTATTTTTTACTATAAAATTACAATATTTTATTCATTTAAATTTTACCTATTATAATAGCTATTTTTTTGGTTAATACATGTTTTTATTTATAAAATTTAAAAGAAGGTTATTAAATATGGTATCCAAATATAATTTCGTTTATGTAAAAAAAATATTATTTTTTTTTTTCAATTATGTAACAGATTTACTAGTCATTTGGTTACAAATTAAAATAACAAAATACTTAAGATTGTGTATATAATTATATTCCAAAAACAATAGGACATATATACTTTTATCAAATAAGAATTCACCATGGGCGGCGAACACAAATCTGATGGAGCCCGAGCATGTTATACAACAAATTTAATACTAATTAATTGCAAGTGGTGGAGTATTTAATTGTTCCAAGTCTTATCTTGGTGTCTTACCATGTGCGACGTGGTGCGTTCTTATTCGAAAAATAATATGGGTTTTTTTACAATAAATAATATAAAAAAATATAGATTTAAAATAATTAGGACAGCTTTGTAATAAGCTTTATAATTAATAAACTAAAATAGTATGTAATAAGTCGATATTTATTTAAATAATTTGAACAAAACTCGAAAATAACTGTATACATTAATATGCATATTTAGTATATAGTATAAAAAACTTACCGTTTTTACTTGAATCCGTAGAAACTTAGAGACCTGTTGGGCGTCGAACTTTCTTGCAGGAGTGTTGCAAAGTATGATTAATAAACGACTGACAAAAGGGTAATGGTGACCACCATTATTAATTCATAATACGTTTTGTAAGAGACAAAATTCTTAAGAATTTTCATTTCATGCCACGCGTGCTGTCTCTTGCCTTATTTTACCTTTGTGTTAGCTAAACTCGCGCGTGTTCAGTTTTCGCCGAATTACATTTCGACAGTTATGACTTACTATATTTTATAGTAATTTGATATATTGCTATAGTATTCAATTATCTGAGCTATAAAATATAGTTGATTAAAACATATAAAAAAAATTAACAATAAAATATAGTAATATTCACTATTGAAACCAACTATTTTTATATAGTTTTAATAACTATACTGTTTTAATCATTCTACCTATAAATTAGTGATTCTTACTACATTTTCCGTGATTATAAAATTTTAGTAATTCTTTTTTCCGTGAATTTTTATATTCATGCTCGAAAATTAAGTATTAGATTTTTCACAAGATTTTCTGTTTAGCCAAGAAATTGGAATTTTCCTGGAAAGTCGCAAAGATATTTTATAAGCGTAACTAAGTGAAATTTGAACCAATTTCCGTTAAACAATATTACTTATCTAGTTAAAGATATTTTATATTTTTAAAATATTCTAATGAAATTTGTGTTGTTTATAAGCACTCAGAATTTTCGTTTCCCCAAATTGTAGATGCTTATTTTTCGAAAATTAGAATATTAAAAGTGCAACCCACTTTGTTTAGAAATTTGTTTCATTTAGTTAATCATTAGAAGTACAAATTTATTGGATTAATCGGGTCGGGTGGATCTCGTTCACTCAGAATTGGTTTTTTAAATCAATGATACATTCATTTCAAATTTAAAAAACTAATACCATTCACCCATCTATGTATCTCATCTGACCGTGGAATTTCATTCCATGCATAGGAATTTTGCCATTTTCTTGTTTCCTGTTTTTTCAACTATAATACTGTTTACAATATTAACTTAGGCCTCCCACTAGGGCAACGCTACGCGACGCGACGTTGACGCGACTAAAAAAAATAGTTGCCTAGCAAAAAATCGTACGATCTGATTTCGTGAGTTCTGCACACTATAGACGATGTTTCAGCAACTAAAATTGGTCAGTTGCAAACATGTCGTCCTCTGAAGATGACGATGCCATTGCATTATACTGGTATTATCAAAACCACAAGAAACGAAAAACGAAAAGGAGATATTGGGTACATCTATACATACAGAATAATATTAATTGTCGTATTTTTGTTGCCGCAAATGAATTAATACAAGATGACGTTAAATTTCAATCTTTTTATCGAACTTCTAACTTCTTCTGCAACTTTTGACCATGCCTTTTCTGTTAAATCTTTTCTGGCGTATTCTGATAATTTGTAATTATATAAACACGGATATTTTTCCACAGCCTTAACTAAGTTTATAGTTAACACACACTCTTTTTTCGACATAATTTTATAATTATAGTTATCTATATAATAATTATATAATATATTAGTATTATATATTATATAATACTATTACAATGAAATAATAAAATATAATGAAATAAACACGAGTATAATTCAAGTGATGTAGTGGCAACTATTCATCAAGCGACTGACAGCACTAGTCGCGCGCGATTAGTTGTTATCGTGTCACGTCAGTGGGAAGTCCCCGATATATTTATCCGTGTTTTATAAGACAAACAATTATCACGCGATATTTATTTAAAATCGCGTCGCGTCTTGTTGCCCTAGTGGGAGGACGGCCTTAACCGTACCGAACTTAACAATGACTGCCACTTAGAGAAAATATTCGTTTGCGAGTATAATATGTGTATTATAATTAAAATATTGGGTTTAACAGTTAAAAAACTTAAAAATGATAAAATAAATGCAGAGGGTAAATTTTAAGTTTCTCCTGAATTTTATTCAATTGACATTGAATACATAAGTTTCAAACGTTTGTAAATGAATTCCGAATGCTAAATTCAATTTTGAAATTCTTCATTGTTAGTTTTGAAGTTAAGCAATAATCATGATACTCGGACGGATGATTTTTCATTTTAAATTAGTTTAAAAATATTTTGTACAAACTTTTTTTAAAAAAGAACAATTAAAACTAAAAACAAGAAACAAAAAGTCCTACAGTTTACATTTAATGTATTAAAAATAAATAGTACAAAAGTACATTTAATTGTATATCATCGAAACTCTCTAATAATTTACATATTCCAAAACTGTATTTACAATTTTTTACAATCCAATCAAGTTTGATTGGACCAAAATTAGTGGAAGAGTTTTATAAATAGAAAGGATGCCAAAATTTGTTGTGATCTTTTTTTCTTTTCTTCAATATTAGTTAAAGTGTATAGTATATTGTTGTATAGTATATATTGTTTTAATATTTAAATTCTGGTATATGGATTTCAAAAATGTTTAGACATTTTTTTTTTTTAATTTACGATGGAAAATGTATTCTGCATTTGGATGGGAAACTGTTAAACCTGATCCGGATCCAACAGGGATAATCGATAATCCTCCTGCAGCCACTCCTTTTTTTGTCTTTCGATTCATTCTATTCAATAGGAATCCATTCATCTGAACTCGCATCGTATGACAGTATTTACACCTCGACCGACGGCAGTCCCGTAGTAGTATGTTGCAGATAAACTTTAAGTAGTGTATACATTTTGAATGTTAATTAAACAATAATTTTGTATAAAAATTCGAGAAAAATAAAATCAGACGCCCGTCACACCGAAAAAAAAAATACCAGCTGAATTCGCATACTTTCGATGTTAGCCCGTTCCGAACGACTGGTATTCCTAAAATATAACGATAAATTAACGATTAGAGATAATCCATAATGCGATCGTATGATTTTCGCGCGCGGCGTACATAATGATGCACTGTAGTTCTTTATTTCTTTATTCTTTATTTTCATTATAAAGAATTACACGATTGATTCTATTTGGGAATTAATCGCGAAACAAAATTTTATTAAAACCAGTAGATTGTATTGCATAACGTACAGCTAATTAGTGTGAAGTGTACATAAAATGTATTATTATTATTAGAAATACGCGGTATATTTTATGACGTCTTATTGTTCTATTACGTCAGTTCAAATGCGTGTTAGGTAACCATTGACGTTACCGGACAAACATATTTTTCATAGTTGCTTAAAGGCTAATCGGTTTATCGAAAGATTTAATACTACGCAACGTTATACCGCATAATAGCTAATTACTAATATAATGCAGGATTCAAGGAATTCCGAATAGTTTTTTATTATCTTCGGGGATCATTTTGTACTGGTTGACTTAATGTTAGCGGTACCGCTAATGACAATACTAGTTTCTAATACGGATGAGCATTTTCAAAAGATATTCAAAAAAACTTGAAATTCACATCAGTAAATATAGTTAGTAGAGCTATACAGTTTAACTTCGAAGCATGGCAATTCACATCCTTAATATTATGATAACAACTACACATCTCGTGATGGAAATAAACCGACTGGGCGAGGAGTATTAATTCTCTCGGACCCGTAATTTAAGAACATGAACTAAACAGCAATTTCTCACTGTTAAGGCTATAAATGAAAAGACACCGTTACGCTGTTCTTATACCTCGCGGAAAACCGTGCATTCTAATACCGAACAATAATAATACACGTGTCGCAGACTCAATATGCTTACAGTTATACTTATTTAAATTGCACGTCTCGGCAAGCAAAAATATGATAACATAATTATGTTGTACATACACGATGACGTTCAAAATTGTACTCCCGACAGTTTTTAACAACGCGCATTAACAATGTTTCTAAACTGGTACCGGACTCGAAGAATAAAAATAAATAACAATCTAATACATGCGGCTATAATGGTAGCTACTATACATTACTATGACACACCATCGTACGATCCGAAAGAGCAATAATGTCGAAAATTAGCAGACTGGGGAAATTAACAGTATTATATAATGATCGCTTGTATACAATCATCCTTGCTCTATCCATTAAAATTAATTTTCCTTCCAATTAAAACCATATTACACCCACGATGATACGCTAATATGGTGAGAGGGAAATCATTCATAGGAAATTATGTTACAGCGTAATGGAAGTATACTATGGTTTGCAAGTGACAATTTTTTTTCACGCCTTTTCACTATTTCATACGAAACGCATATACCGTCTGAGCGTTTCGTTTGCCTGCGTCGTAGAAATTGTTATTCTCAATAAGTATGTACATCATAACGGTGACAAAACAAGATGATAGATTAGTGTGTGAAAAAAAATAAATAGTTTGACTTGTCACAACGCGACATCAACACACATTTAAAACCATTGCAAAATAAATTCGAAAACACTGTTTGATCGAAAAATGCTTTGTATTGAATCTTTTATCAATACACTGTATATATATTTACCTATTAGAATAAATATAAACCGACATCAAGTTCAATATTTTTGATAAAATAAATCTTTGATTATTGTATTTAGCCTTTTAATAATGAGTATCATTACTCGAATTTTCTGTATGGTTCAGGAAAATAATTTATCAGTTTTTTTAAATTAACAAAACTATCAAATTAATCGCTCCTTTCAAGGAGATAACGCATAATATAATATATAAACACTTTATAAACCATTTTGCCGAAAGTTTAATTCGTATTCACAGTAAAAGTATTTCAAAAAAATATACTTTAAATCTAAATGATTGTCTAAATGTGCTCGAAATACGGTTTTTATTTAACGTAATGAGTAATTAATTATTAAGTGCGTCAAAATAAATACTTAACAGACGTGTTCTAACGTTTAATTTTTCGTGTTTTTAAAACAATATGTGTATTTACAATTAAAACAAGAATAAAAATTGAGTTAATAATTATGACAAAATTAACATAAGAAGCCTTCACGAGGTATTCTTGGTACATTTTTGAACCTTCATTGATATGTTGTGTGAGCATGAGATTATAGTAACACGAAACAATAAGTTTTATAGGCTTAACATATTGTATAATAGCTATGTATAATTTACATGGTTATTTCAATTTTCAAGAGGAAATATTTGATATTTCATGGACGGTTCGCAATATAAATCGTGTTGTAATTGTAAAATTGATACGAACCACTTTGTTTATGTAATTTAACCACAATACCTGGTATCCATACCACTGTATTCTGTTAAGAACAATTTAAACTCGTCGCAATGTGGCGCAGTAGAATCACAGGTGAATAATTATATATTTTTAAGCAATCTTACATTTATGTAGATAAAAAAGCCGAGGCATTGAAAATATTTACATTGTACTTAAAACATTTTTATTGAAGGGCTTGAAAAAAAGGTTAATCCCTCGAACGTCTCTTCCTAATATTACGCCTATGTGTGCACAAATAATGACAATTTTTATGCCGTTTATAAAATGTTCAACAAATTATTTTTAAATAAATTATCATGCATTCGTATTCTCTTTATAGGCACTTCAAAGAATTTTAAAATATTTACACAATTTTAAAATTCAAATACTATTGAAAAATATAAAAAGATTTTAACACCCATTTTTAACTACTCCGTTTTTCGTATCTTGTTAAACAATATAAGATATTTTTAAAATCATTTTTATTTGTTTTTGCGATAATTAATGAAGTCAAAATATCATTCAAACTTGAATGTTATTTTTATTTTTCAGTATGTCGAGTTAAATTGGTTTGTTTTTAATTTTTCTTCGACATAACTGCATTTAGATTATTTTAAAAATAGCCTAATCACAATTAAAATAATTAAAAAATAAAAATTACCAACTCCTAAAATTTAACATTATTATTTTAATTTAGATATTTTTAACGTAATATACTTATTATGCTATTGATATTTATTTATAAATATATTAGGATTTTTTTGTCTGTTCAGAAGAATACATCGCATTTAAGTTGCGCGCTCAGCATATTATTATGTACCATAACTTTGGTCTTGGCATCACTCCCATTTATCCTATCCTCTTTTAAATTACCATTTTACAATAATGCTACGCATTTATATATACTCTATTGTGAATTAAACTTAAATTAACTTACATATATAACTTCAAAATATTTTACTTTTTATTGTACATTTACTAGAATCGCAGTGAATAAGACACATTCGTTTATAAACAAATATTGTTATTGGGTTACCACTCCAAGTACGCTAAATTTAGAATTGCATTTTAGTATTTTTTTTTTATTTTGTTGTTTTATATTCTGGTAAAAATTATAAAAAAAAAATCGTGTTATTAAATACAAAGAAATGTTTGGCTTGTGACGCACATGATAAAAAAGTCGTTTAAGCTCAAGTATCAAATAACATCAATTTGATAACTATAATCAAGCATTATTAATTATGATTTTAACTATATTAATGGAATTTACATTTGATCATTAACTCGGAAGTTCATATCCATAATCTTTATCATATCCATTCGATTACATGTAATGACGCTAAATCACTCGAAGAATTTAAAATAAAACAACTTAAAATTACGTCAACTTCCTAAAAATCACAAAAATCATTTATAGAGCGTAACATAATGATTTTAACATTATTTGAACATATTCTGTCTGCCGTCAGATAAACGAAAATTAAACAAATCGTTTAACATTTTAACCCTTCGTTTAAATTATACTGCAATACTTATATTTTTCTTTCATCAAGATTGATCTTTGTCTTCGATCTAATAAAATTATCCACCCAAGTTCCTAGCATAATTATATCACTCGATAAGTCTTCTGCTACCTTTAGCTAATATATGATAAAATTGATCGTGAAATAACTATCCTAGTCAACAAATAATCCCATGTTCTCAATTGGTATTCTCTGCTGAAAATATCCAACCATGATGGTTCATCAAATACTTGGACTAATTGACTTCCATAGCATGCACATAAGAATAAATAACTACATTTGTTAGCGATGAGTTTTAGTTTCCCTCGATTTGTATAAATGTTCTTCTTAATTTTCTAAAATCACTAAAGTCATTTGTGGTAAATCTAGTATATAAACATGTAGACAGTAAAAAATCATTCATCATATTTGCATACAACGAGATACAGAAACACATGTACTTTTAAATTCCCAGATTAATTTACCAACGTTCTGCAGTTTTTTACCACTAAAAATCTAGATCACTGAACGGACGTCTACTAATCCCTCAAAAAATCAAGTAAAATCAAGCAATTATACTTTTCAGTGGCATTCTGTAAAATAAAATCCAAACCACTATTTTTTATACATTTATAGATCTCTATTCAAATTTATGGAGTTTAGGGGAGTACTGAAATACAACCAAATTATAATAATAAATTCAAACAATAAAATTCTATCATTTTTCTCATAATAACATGAACATTGGTTTATGTTAACAATAACTTGCGTTCATGTGATCCACATGTAAAAAATGTCGTTGAAATTATTACAATTTTCTATAAACATTTCTGCGTTTGGTTTACTAAAACACTCAACATCTCTAATTTTTTAACTTTATTCTACAACACGCAATCCACTAAGAAGGCTTAAAATAAGCTGGTGCAGTAACTCAAAAACTTATCAACCAACTTCTTGTAAACTAACCTAAATTAATATGTTGAGTGTTAACACTGGATGGATACTTTTATCACAATAATTCAATTAAGTCCAAATATTTCATCACATTATACGCATATTAAAAACGATTGTATGAACAAATTAAGAACACTTAATCATAAATAAAATGAAATAAATACACATTATATATCTTTATTATCTATAAACTTTTAAATCACTTTTTAAGGTTTATAGATAATAAAGATATATAGGTAATATAGATAGATAAAGTTTGTAGGTAATTATATTATAATTATATTATATTTTAAGTATTTTAATTCGATAAAAATGAAAATAGGCTTTTATTATAAATAATATTTAAGCTTATAAGTACTTCATAAATTATGGATTACATACTTTTACCAATACTCGTTAATATAAAATTATAAACTGTTGACAAATCATTGTACCAATTTAACATATCAACCACTTTATAATTTTAATTTTTGTGTATACTTAATTATTATAATAATGTTTTCTTTTTAAATTTTTTTTATCCAAATTCTTAATCTTGTAAAATTATTATTGCTGATTTTAAATAATTACTACTAAAATCATCGTGATGAAGAAAAAAATAAAACGTGTATACAACAAAATTTAATTTATAAAACATAATAGTGTATAATACAAATTATTATTTTATTGAAATTAAATTTACCATACATAAAAAAAACCAATGGTACCGATCTCCTCACATTATTATTTATAAATTAAAAAGAATTAAGCTATCCTCACACATGTTTGCACTAAAAATATGTTTGTTTACTCAATCATTAGCTTGTTGTACAATGTTTTCGACTTCACATAAATTTTGATAACAGTTGACCTCACTGGTCATGACTTAAAATTATTTTATAACCCATGTTTAATAATTCTGTACCTATTATGTGATAAAAAAAAATATAAGAAACAAATTTCAAATCTAACTCGATCATAGTCTAAGGCATATATTTTTACAATAAAACATTAGAAATAACTTATAAATGACTCGTTATTTTTTTTACGAAAATAATTAGTCTTATTCCGATATTACAATTTATAACTTAAAAATATGCTTCAGTAAATTATGTTCTTTCTAAGCAATGAATTATATCAAAATTTAAACAACGCCATCTATAAATGTATCTCATAATTTATAGTGTGTGAGTGCTAAGTCATTTAAATATACATATAAAGAATAATGATGCTTATATAACTTTTGAAAAATTAACTGTCAAAATCACATTTGAGGTTCACAACTACAATCTAATACTCAAATAGAAAAATTTATAAATTTTATAATTACATAATAACATTTTATTATGAAACATAGTTATGGCCGGGAATTATAGTACTTACGACTTGTTTTCTTATATTATGTTATTTTGAAGTTTTCCTAAAAAAATTGTTTGCCTCGTAGTAATTATACTTATTTTCAAGTCTCATAGTAATTTATTACTTAACGTAACACGCAGATAATTGAAATCAATACGAAATACGAGTATATATATTTATACAGTACCATAAAAATCAAAAACATAAATTTAAACTTTTTTCTGATCGTTTGATTTTTTTCAATGTTAACAATTTTATTTCAATAAATAGAACCCCAAAATTTAAAAAAAAAATGTATGAATCATAAATATTCGTATTTCGTTTAAATTATTTTTCACGAGTGATTGTGTATTGCTTATAGTGTGTAAAATATTGCAAAGATGTACAAAATGACTGCCATCTTCTAAGAACATGTCAAGTTCTGTATAAAGTGACAAAACTGGTATTTTTTTCATGCTTGGTGTTATTTTTTAACAATATTCCTTAATGAACGACTTCAGGGTAAAATCCAAATGATAATTTGAGATGTTCAGGAAAATAATTTGTATTATGTGAAAATATTTCGTTTACTATGAAGAAAGATATGAGCTCCAGCTCCCTTAATTCTTAGTTCCTATTTTATAAATAACCACTATGATATATAAAAAAAAATGATGCTACTTTTTAACACATTTATTTTTTATTAACATATTAGATGTTCATAATGTACTTACATCATTAAACAATTTTAAAATTATAAACAATACAAATAGTATACCATATCTATAATTCACATAAATTATTGTATCTAAAAAATATATTTATAATATATCTATATAATTTTAAATTTTATATTTTTTATATTATTTCTTAATACGTCCTAACAATGTAATATACATAATTATAATTTAGATTGACCCGTCCTCAACCTACATTCTTCTTTTCTTTTTTTTTCTATCTTACTATTTGACAACTACGTCAATATCTACAAGTCTATGTTTATAAACATTTAACATGTCTTAACCATTTTTTAGTCTAGACTCAGTCATTGTAAAGTACATATAGTTTTTTATCATTCTAAAAGACGAAAATTAATTTAGTAGTTGCTGTGGAAACTGAAAGCTTAGCAAATATTAAATATCCTTAGAAATTGTTTTAGAAATTTTCCTAAGAGGATTTTTATGTTTGGTAAAAATGATTTATTTAATATTTAATTCATTATTACTGTATAATACCTCGTCATATTTAAAGCCTAAGTAATTTATAATAATATAAAAAAAGTTTAATACGCAGAACGATGAGTACTTCAGTCATCTAAATCTGTCACTGGCAGTGAATAAATAAAGTTTTAAGTGAATATCGTTTATTTTTACTTATAAAAAACCAGACAAGCAACAATTATCCGAAAGTCTGTATATACAAAAGTCGTAAATAGGTATTTTATTTTTTATTTTTATTTTATATTTCATTTGGACTAAGTCCAATTTCAATACATATTGTATGTACAATATATTTAAATATACTACGAAAAACAAATATACACATATACAATAATAATAAATGTGGTATTATTTTATATTACATTTATTACTTTTAAATTCATATATACTTTTTTCAAAAAAATTTATATTATACTTATTTGCTAATATTAACATGTGATTAAATGGTTGTAGAGCTAAGGTAGAATAAATCGATATTTCAAAACGTACGTTTATTAATCTTAGATTATTGCTAATAATTTCAAACTACTCGTATCTATATAATTATTAAGTAATTTCTAAAAAATTTCCAATCTCATTTCATATGTTGTATTTCAAGAGTGATAGATCTAAATTTAAAAAATTTAATAGAATTAAATAAGATGAATTTGGAGCTTTGTAAATATTGCAATTAAAAGACTTAGAACTTAAAAATCAATTTTATATGGATTCTATACTTTGAATTAAAGTTTTCATAGTTGGTGAGGTGACCAAAGAGGTTTTTGAAGTTATAATGTTATTAAAATGATTAAAATTGTGTCTAATAAAATATAAATTTCTGGCAGCTTTTTTGATCGTTTTAGAAATATATGGTGATTAAAAATTAAATTAGATGAAAATTTATCTTCCAAATTCTTAATATTTGAAACAATTGGCAACACCGTTACTCGACTGCATTAATGTCATACTGTAATAAATATGAGTTATTTCGGATTTAATAGATCCAAGTAATTTTCAATTGTTAGCAAAAGAAAATAATTAGCCAAAGTGCAGATTAAAAGTTAAATCATTTATAAAAATATAGAATAACAGTGGAGAAAGGTAACGGACTTGTGGAATTCAGGAATAAGTAAACTCAAGTAGGGTAAGAAAAAAAAATGTTTATATTTGATAAACGGAAATCTGTTGGTAATAAAATATGTTATCCAAGATAAAATACCTATACCATTACCTATACCAATATTACTGATTTTTTGTGATAATAGAAAATGATTTACTCGGTCAAAGATTTTTACAAAATTATATTATTTTATAAGAGTAGCTATTTTTTGTACATATCGTTAAGTTTACAATAAATGGTCAATTACTCTGACGCCGTATAATGTTACCGGTAATACACAGAATGAGTAATATCATAATATATTACTGGTGACGTCACTATATTGTTTTTTATTTTTCCAAAACGTATACGTTTGTAAAACGTGTCCGCGTCTGCCCAAATGATTTGTCAATACAATTATTATGACTTTCGATATCGAGTGACTGCTCCATCATCGCAATCATAAAAATACCACGGAAAAGTATGCGGGCCGTTGACAAGTCATTTTTCCCAACGAAATTAAACGATAGACTACTCGAACCCGTCGATAAACCATTAGGCTAAATCGATTTTTTTCAGTTTTTTTTTTTTAAAAAAAAAGGTAAATCGTTTTTAAATTATTTTGTCTTTTCATTTTTTTTTATCGTTTTATGTAAACCATTATTTAATAACTTACGTTATTTTATACGGAACGATCTGTAGCAAGTATCCGACGACGGTTTGTGGTAAATAACTGCATCAATTGGTCTACCCTTTGTCTCAATCATTCTCTTTCTATTTTCATCCTTTTTGACTTTAATATTTAAAAGATGACAACTGACGGAGGAAAATCTTTAAGTTTCCCTTTACAAATGTTTGTGATCCTCAAGTTGCGCACCACTGCTCTAATACAACTACTATACGCGTTAAACCGTTCGTGAATGGTGTACCATTGTGACTACAACTACTGTATTAATGAAGTAATTGTACTCGAAAAAAAAAACCAAAAACTACATGTATTTAAACACTTATGTTTGTTCGTTCGATACATAATGGTGATTTAAAAAAGAAAAGAAAAAAACCATAATCGTCAGTATAATGAATTCGTAGAAAATGGAAAGAGAAAAATATCAAGAGTTTACAGGTGTAGACAAATGTTAACGTTCCCACCAAATCATATACCTAACCTGTTGTAACAAAACGTAAAGTCCGTATAGCTTTTTATTTTGTTAACTTTTATTCATAATAATAATAATAATAATGAATAATAACAATTATTGTTGTTTTACAATCAGGTGTACAATTAATATATATATAATAATACTCGTTGTCGAGTTTACAAATCTTCACACGACATATATTTATATTACGGGGTATTACTCACTATGCCGCGATATTAGCGTTCGTACTAGAAGATTTACAAGAAGGCCAACGTGCTGACCACAGTATGCTACGCTGTCTCAGCAACGTAGCCTATGGTCGCGTCGAATGACTCTTAATACTTACTAATACACGGGTGAAGAGGGGAGGACGATTCGGTATCGCACACGATGGACGTGGAGGTCTGAGCAGCAACATTGAATAACGCACACAACGTACACGCTGGGCGGACACTGTACGGATATTGACTCGTTCAATTCGGACGGCGACGGCTCACACTTTCAGTAATGACGGCTCCTATGCTCTTCGGCAGTACGGGTGACGGTTGAGGGTTGAACTGCTGCTTCTCTGCCAACGGGTACAGGATGGGACGAGTACTCGAGGTAACTATAAATTAGACTTATGTATGGTACGGTGATTTCAGAGAATCGATCGTACCCATATATCTAATTGAGAGCACGTCCAAGTTCGAAAGGAATGTAATTTTCGCGGCAAATTTCTGGGCCATTAAATGCATTATACTTCCCTACGTTAGCAGCAGAAGTGTGTAATAACCTTATTGACATAGCGTATGTGATATGCGGGTTCGAAAACGGTCGGCTAATTGCGCTACCTGGTCTGACGAATGCCGATAACAATAGTTCGTCAGCCGGTTTTCACGCCGCGAGGGCGATAGTGGCACATATACTATTCACAGAAATACCATGTGATGTTGTCTCGTTACACTGTACGTACCACATACGCACGTGCACTTAATAAATATATGATTGTGTGGCACTGAACTTGATTAGACACACGAGACAAAAAAATCAGAAGTATAAAACTCCAAATGAAGCGTATAAATGAATGCAAATCGAATTCAATTATTTAAAACAGTAAATATTGATTTTCCACGAAAACATGGTCATTTCGATGTGTCCATTAAAGATGAATTCGAAATATACTATTATTTAGTCGTCGTTCGATTGCATAATAATAAAGACCTTGGAACTGTAAACATTTCGTGTTTTTTTTTTCTTTTTAGTTCCTAACATATAAGTTATATTTTGTGTTATTTTTCACGTTAGGGTTAGTTATTCACGTAGTAATGCTTTTGTAGAAAAAATCGTTAAAAATATTACAATATTAGACTATAACGATCATTACCAAGTGACCGCTGTATCCTCAAATATGATGCACATTTATTTTTTGAGGTAATGAAATTTTTTCTACGTTCCTGTTAACTGTTACTTACTACTCTTTTTTCTTTTTCACTAAACATTTTTCAATCATTTTTTAACTGATTTGCCTACACAAAAATATACTTGTAATATTGATAAGTGATGAATATTTAATAAACATTCATAATCCTCTGTATCGTCATATATGAGGTCACTTGATAATTTTGGAAACATTTCAATAAATTGTAGTACGACGTAACCGATTCTAACCGTTTCAACAGCCAGTGAAGTTATAAGTAATCGGTTATTTTTCTGTATGGATAAAAAGATTACCTAAATTTGTTATTATAAGAATTATTATGAACTATAATTTAATTGGGAGCGTATATTTTATAATTAATTGATACGTCTGGTTTACAAAATAATTAATACTAATTAATACTAATTAATAAATTGTAATTAATTGAAATTATATAGTAAGATATTCAATGAATTAACTACACCAAATTTAGCTCAGAATACTTATTGAATACACGAACACTTACTAAATTACTTTTAAGTTTCCCAGTATTTTGCCTGTTTTTAATTTTAAACCATGTAATTTAGCACCTTTTTTAATTTTTTGTTTCGTTTTTATCATTACTAAAGTAAGTTTATGCTGAAATCTGACAATTGCAATATTATATTTTGATATTTAAGTGCATCGTAAATGAATTATTCCAGGTATACATTATCAATACATGGTATAATGAATTTAAAAATTGTTCATATGTGAACACAATCCTTCATTTGAAATAAATTGCTTTATTTAATTTATTTATTATGATTAAACGAGTGAGCTCAATTCCAATAGTTATAAGGTAACATAAAATAACAATATACGATATAAATGTTGTAAGAGGTATACAATATAGATTTAGTGATTAAATTACTAAGATATAAATGAAAAGAAATACTAGAGTTACATAAAAAAATATCAATATTATAATTATTTACATATTGCTTGGTTTTAATTAAAGGAGAGTTTTTACCATATAGTATACCATTTCATATAAACTTAGTTTTCGATTTTGAATACTATCAATGCAAACAAATTGTGTTTATAAATTCATTGCCTATATAATTTAAAAGATTACCTAATGTATTAATTCGATGAGAAAATAATCGTGCTATAATTAATAATTTAGTGTTTGTTCGAAAACAATAATTTCAATAAAAATAATAATGTATTGTCTAAAATTATAAATTACGTACTTTTTATACTACCCTTTTTAAATGTATTAATTGTGTGTACGCGTAGTTTTAAATTTACGGTAGCTTTATTTCTATTTAAATCGTGTAATAAAAATGTCAACATGAGTTAAAATTTATGAAATCCGATAAAATACTGGTTTTGAGTGTAAATTATTTATATTGTGATTCTTCTTCTCGAATTATTACGGTCTTTTATGGTTAGAAACTTTCACTGGTGGCACTATATTCTAACTATCCATTCTATTGTGTTTAGATCATTTACCCAGTGTAGCCAGGGACTATCTAGATTCTAGATTTGTGTTCTCAAAGAACTTTTTTAATATTCTGTTTGACTTCCAGATGTGGCCAATCTACTCAATTTGTTTACTTAAAAGGCATGCATTATGCTAGGATTTTGGTAAATTTGTTACACTTCTCCGTTGGTTCTTCATTATTACAATTTATTTTATATAATAGGTCTATAAATCCGACTGATTATTCTTCTTTTAAAATAAATTTATTTTATTATTAAATTTAATTTGTATACATTAATAAGCATTACCGAATTATAGCATTTCAAAAATGAATAAATATCAGACAAGTTCGATAATATATAGAATATATAGACAATAGCCTTATAGTCTTTAAGTATTGAATATAAGTAATAATAATAATGAAACAGTCAAGTATATTAGTAGTTTTGTTTATAGTAAAATGTAAACGTAAATGTCAACATATGGTGATGATTCTTAATCTTAGTTTAACATGTTAACTGTTAACATTCAATTGTAATTTTCATTATTTAATGTAAAACTATAGTTTATCGGTCGGCACTAACTAATAAAAGTACACCCAACCACTGGTACATACTTTAGTCGATCCCTAGATTCCAGTATGAATAAGGATTCATCTTAAAACCATTTTCTCTTGATATTTCATAGCCATGAAGTAACCTTTTTCAAGTGCCCAATGGAATAAAATTAGAAGTGGCAAATAAATATTTAGCGCGAGTCTATATCAATGTTGTATTATCGCACGAGTGCCAAAAACTTATGTTCATTTATGACGCAGTTCTTCTACAAAATTATATGGTTGTACTCTTTATTATCCACATTTTATTAATTTCACTGCAATCAATGATATAGGTATCCAAGCAAGATATATATTTTTTTAGCCTTCTAACATTACAACTAATAAATATTTTAATTGTATAAATACATAACAAACATTTTAAGGTACTTACAGGATATCACGCAAAGACTGAAAGAAAATAATAATTAATTAATTAAATATCAAAAATAACCGTTTAAATAATTATAGATTGTAGGTAATTCATTGTTTTTCTAAAACAATGAATAATGATAACGTAGTCTTAGTCGAGTATGAAAATGTACAAATAAATTAATACATTATCATATTGCTAATCAATATAGTTAGATAAAATTCATGTGTGCAAATATTACAATTATTAGCTTAAATTTTAAATGATGATTACCATTTATATTCTACAACACTAAAAACAACGATAAATTTTAAATAAATTATCTTCTTTGTTTTTCCCAGTCTAATGCTTGTACAACGTTAATCAAAATAATATAACATAATTATCGTGGTTTCATTATACAATTATCATTGATAACATTAATTAAATATCCGACAGTAATATTACATAGCATGAATTTAGATTCCTTAAAACTTAATTTTATAATTTAATTAAATATCAACCCTTTACTATTATTCCTTTCGAATTCTAAATACGTAAAAATTCTTATTTTAGCATAAATATGTACACAAATATACATGTTTATTTTATCTGTTTAACATCACATGGATTCTGATAGCAATAAGCTTGGGTGCATGTAACTTTTTTGAATTTTATACATTTTCCGTACAAGAATAATTTAAATATCTGACAAATATTATATAAAAATGTACCTTAAATGAACTCTTTACCCGACTTCGTAGGCTAAAATCACAATACACTAGCTACACGAAATCTCATTTAATTTAAACTATGAATTTATGATTTTCTAAAAATATTAGTTATCAACAAAAAAATTCTTAATATTTGATATGTAAAAATTATTACAAGTAGATACTTCCAATTATTATTTTATAAATTTTAAATAACTTTAGGAGTCTTTGAAAATGTTTATCAAATTTTTATAAGCGTGTTAAATAATTAATAACCATTTGATTTATCCTCATCAGTGTAAGACATTGCGTTACAACCAGAGAAATTGTTTACATACACTTTGACATTAATAGCTATTCAGAACTTTTATTAGAGGTAAACATTCGTAATATTATAAAATGATTAAACAATTATAATTACTAAATTTAAATAATTAAATAATTACATTTATGCATGTGCATACTGCATATTACATGTAAAATTAAAATGTTTAATACAAATTATAGCAGATCCTCTACATAAATACTTTATTTTATAATTTAGAACTTCCTATTTAATTTAAATTATTATACATCGATCACAACATAATCTAAGTAATATTGTATCAATCCTAAATACTTTCTGTATTGTATAGTGTAAAAAAAAGAATGTTTAATTATGTGTTATTTTTTAATACATGATTATTACTTTGTAATTACTAATACTAAATAGAAACAAAGGAAGTACGAGATTGTTATATTTGCTGATATAAAATAAATTAGATTTTTTATAATTACAAATATTATCTCATTTAAGAATATATTCTGTTACGGATCAACGCTCAGAGGCCATAATGTTCACAAATAAAAATCTATAACTATAAAAATAAATAATATTGGATTTAATTGTAAAATCTTCGTTTATGTATCGACTAGTTTTGATGATTTGAATAACCTATTTCAAGTGTTAATTAAATTATGTAAGTATAGTTGATACTTGAGACTAAATATGTATTTAAAAACAAGGTTTATTCAATATACAAAATCAGATGATTAGTCTTTCCTTGTTCATTGGTCGATTTTTATTTTACTGCTTATAATTGATTTTCAATTTACTATGTACTACACTTTTCCATGTTAAGTTATTAATTGATAACTTAAAACAATTTATAGACATTAATTAATATTATTAAATTTTTAATAAATTATATCACATTGCCTATTTGGACACGAATTATTTTCATTGTCATATTTTATAAATTTGGATTGTTCAAATGTAAAAATTAATATTGCTGTGTGACAAATAATTTTAATTGTATTATTTTTCCGGATTACACTATAAATATATTACACTTATTTTTTGGTACCTAACTCAATATCCTTTTTTGATAAGTTTGTCATTTTTAAATATCATTATATTATATTAATTGTAAAAACAATGCAAAGGTCAGATTGATAAAACGCAATGTTGTACAATTTAAGAAAATTTAAATTTTCATAAATAACAAATAACATTGGGTAACATTTCTTTTTTATTTTCAAATCATGTTAATTTATTCGTATAAAAAAAAGGCCATGTTAAAGTTTTGAATCGAATGCAAGTTCTTTCGACTTGAATTACATATCAAGTAATAACAATTTAGCGCTTTAAGGTAGATAGTAATTGTATTAACTATATCACAATAATTTATTAACTTCCCTAGATACAAATAATGTGTAATATAAACCTCATATTGAACGCAAATTAGTGCATTATGATATTATGTAACATCATGTATGTTGATCATTGCTTTGTCGAAAAATATTCCTTAATTGATAAAAATTATACATGTAAAAAATATATATCATTAAAATCATACAATATCAGCTGTTAAACAGTTACAGATAATTAAAATTTTTATACACGTGTACTTTTTTTATTATTATTGTTTCTACTACTACTACTACTACTACTATTACTACTACTACTACTACTACCACTATACTACTATACTACTACTACTATTGCTACTACTAATACTACTACTGTTATTATTTTGCGATTAATTGTAAAATAATTCCAATGATATGTGTAGGACTCAGGTCACGTGAATAGTGCGATTTGTGTAAGGTAAGCTCTCATTGATTACATTATATTTCACGTTCGTAATAGATGATGATAGTTATTATTACTATTGAAAAGTAAATACATTTTTATAAGAGCTATCCACAAAGTAACACCTAGTCCAAAGTTTTATTACTTTTTTTCCTGCAGAACAAAACCGAAATCGAGATGAACGTTAAATGCGCAACAAAAAAAATATAGAAGAGTGTCAAGAAAAAAAAAATAATAATAATCAGCTCGCTTTGCAAACGTTCACTAGGTCAATATTATCATATTATACAACATTAATATTTGCTGAACAAATAATGAATCGCTTCTGTTTCTGATCTCTGTGTACCGTTGTCACAAACTCGTAAACAACGCGTGTATCACGTGATTGATAAAATTTGTTGTTGGTAAATAATAATTAATAATACTATTGGTTAATTTCGTTGAATCCTTACATATAAAATAACACCCGTACGTGGCATACTTATGTCTACACGCCTATATATATCCAATAGGCAAAAGAGGGCCTGTATAACTGTAGTTACAAAGTTAGATTTTTTCGATATTTTAATTTAACAATAGTAATTATAATTAATGGTAATTTAATAATTTAGTAAACTATAAATCAGTTGATTTGATAACATTTATTCGTTTAAATAAAAAAATGTTTTTAGCATATTTCAATTGGTTCACGTTTAATATAGAGTAAACTGAGTAGTAAATATTAAATACGCAAAATTCGTATAATTATTACAATGAGCAGTACTGTAAATTTTTATAGCATGATAAATCATTATTTAAAAACATTTAGAACTACTTACACCAACCTAACTATTTCTTATATGATCCAGAAGTAAGTTGAAAAATAAATAAACTTTCTATTTTCAACATAGTCAAGTCAATTTTTCGTCTGAGTATCAACTTTAATTCTTAAGAGTTGCACCATTTGTTTAGAATAATTGAATTATAATTCAACGTTCTGGTACTGATATTGAATTAACTATATGAAGATTACATTCATTAATAATTTGCACCTTCCTTTGAGATTTCTCAAGTTAAGATTTCTTTCGTAGATCGACCATTATCATAATCGAGTTTTGTAACACATATAATATAATCAATGATACACCATGATCACGATGATGATTCCAATAGTTAAATAGAGAATGAAAACATTTCGACAATAATAATATTCACCCGGTTAGCGTGAATAGATTTATAAATACAAAAACAGCGATCACATCTGATGCTTACAACCATTTTTAATAGGTCAATACTTCCCGATTTTTTTCTCGCGTATGAATCGAGAGAATAGAAAAAAACCCGTTAATACGCGTGATAATTTTATTGCGCCGTTTTGCGCACGTTTTTATTATTAAAAATATCGACGAGAACATCTTAAACTACCATTCGATAACAGCTGTGCTTACCTGTAAATTATTCGTGCAACTTACACACGTATACAAACATGTACAATACAATCTATATACCAATGGTTGCACTTGAGACGGCACACGCTTACATAATACAGCGGTATTGGCGTATTTGAGATTTTCTAGAGGAGCGATGAAATTCGACTATGAACACCATTGCTCGGCTGAAAATCACTAGCGAAATGAAGCCTAAAAACCATTTTAACTCGGTAAATTACTCATTTATATATCAGCGGGGTTACAGTGGCATTCTGGATGCTAAAATCCTCACTCCTCCTGTCAAATTTGAGCCAAATCGTGTTATTTAACATAGGGATGTACACATATCGTTTTACACCAAGAATATTTTCAAATATGGGGCCTAACCCGCCCAAATTAGAGAAAATTATTAATATTAACAAACATCTTTTGAACACTATGCCGTACCATTTTTAAAACTAAAATCCATAATAACATAAATCTTAATAACTCAGCTAATTTTTGTCTTCTTCTTATATTAAAGTAAATACAAATATATTCGTAAGCGTCGTCTTCAAAATCGTTTAATCGTTAAACAAATATTATATTATAAATGTAATCTATTTTTTATTACAAACAGTAAATTTTAATACATTTTTATACTATTTTCATCTAAATTTTGAATACTTTACGAATGACTAAGTTGATCTAGGCTGTGTAGTTCTACCTATTATCCAAAGCGTATTATTTATACATCTAAGGTATGTACTACCTCCACACCTTAAGTTATGATCAATAAAAATATAAATAACAAAGGTTTAATGAACAAATGATTAGTTAAATATGAGATAGAAAATCATCTCAATAGCATTCAATGTAGGTACACGAATACATTTGATGTTCTTTAGCTTTACAGTTTTATTGAAAAAATAACTTTGATTTTTTCAATTAAAAATAATATCCAGGGATAGATGAGGACATCGGTCTTCGCGCAATGCGGTCGCTCCCTTAATGCATCCCTTCAGGTGTTACTGCAGTCACGTGAGTAAGTTTTCACAGAACTCGAAACTATCACGAAACAAGTTAGAACAATGGAATGTTACATTATTGCGTTGTATATTGTACATTATTAAAAGAAAAATATATGTAAACACTTAATAATCATCGTCATTCAAGGAGCGGCCTAATACGGCGGCGTGCGTGATGGTGTAAGCCAGATGATTGTTGACCGTTAGTCAAGAAAAAAAAAGAAAAATTTCAAAAATAGAATTTCGCGTGCCACACCGTTTTAGACTACACCGAGGTTAGCGGCGCTTATTCAGGTGAACTTGAGAGATTAACTATTATTTTGTACGGCTACGATACCAATAGATATCTCATTTTTAGCCGCGTAAAATAAAAATAAAAAACTTACATTATTTAAGGCTAATACATTGTGTTTATTTATAAATCATTATAATAATACTACATAAAGCACTCTTTTACGATGTTAACTATTTTTTTTCTAGTGAGTGTATATAAGTTAAATATCAACAATTCTTGTTTAACACCTTAACTAATAACTTTTCCAGATAAAATATTAATAAACCATAAACCAATTGAACAAACGTAAAAATTTTTTTCTTGAATTTGAATACAATTTTGAAATCCTCATTGAAACAGTTTTGAAAATATCGTTAGTAGTTATACATTTTATTTTTTGGTTTTTAAGATTGTAAATCCATATGTAAAATCTTAAATACTCTCATGTTTTAATGTTGAAAAAATGAATCCGGAATTTTAAATTTAATTGGAGAATATTTGTAAAATATAACATTGTATCCATGGAGAGATAAATGAGTTACAGATAAACAATGTATAATTAGTTGAATAATAATAACATAAGCCATTCATTTAATCAGATGAGTACATTTCAATTTATAATTGTAAAGTGTCAAGTTTATTCGGTTAATATAAGCGCTAGTCATTCGGATATTGATAATGATAGGTTGTTTTAGTTTTAATGTTTTAATAAAAACTTTTAGGGTTTCAATAGTCGATATGTAATAATAAATTTCAAACAGGATTTTTATATATTAATATCGTATAAATTACATAATTTCAAATCAGTATTATTCAGCTTATATTGAGATCGCAACAAGTTGTTTTCTGATAAGCTAGTATTTTCAATGTTCTTTACAATTCTTTGTTGGTTGCCCGACAAGTATTATAAGTAGCTATATAAATATTAAATAATTTTCGAAGTAAATAGTAACACAACGAAAGGTATAATCAGTGATCGAAGTGGGGGAGGGATACGGAGGGATGGCATCCCTCTACTTTTTTGTATTTACAGTTTTCATTCCTCTACTTGTTTTGTCTAGAATAACACATTCCTCCTAAGATTTATATTTTACAATTATACACTTACTATCATTTTTACATTTATATATAAGAAATTATTTTTTTTCGGGGTTAAAATAATTGTTTTTAACATTCAGGCCCTAGCGTCCGGCTGATCGTCATGTTTAGTATAAGCCATTTCGCAACCCGTATTATACCCGTATTTAAAGCCATGGACTAAGATAATATACCTTATATGAACTATAAAAAAAAATATATTATAGGTACACAAGGTGTGAAGAATGCTATGATCATATCAGGAAATCTGAATTGTAAGCCATCCTTCCACTTATCTTTAACCATTTCGACCAATGGGTATAATGAATCCAATGTCTTTAATGCATTCGGAACTTTTAACACCGGTCATAATCTCAAGCATTTTTTTTGATTTTGGTAGGTGGTGATGAATTTTTTTTCTCGTCTACGAAAATTTCGTAATAATTACTAACTCAACCGGATAAACATTTGATTTTTCGCAGAAGTGTCGCTGTTTAGTCGATGTTTCGAATAATCCGGTATCACCCGATGGCCAGCGTCGACATTGTTCGGTCTCGCTGTAAATAGTAAGAACGCTAAGAATGTGACGGCACGTCGACCATTGTGTCACGATCTACGACGTACACCGTGGGTAGGGATGGCAAAATATCGTTAACAATCGATAAACCATAATTTCGATACATTGCATACACAATATCGATACCACGATATATATAGGAAAATGTTTCCAATATTAAAAAAGGTTTATAGACTTGTACATAGAATATATGTAATATGTTATATTTTATTTGAATAAAATTTATAACCATAAGCCGTAGGCCGTAACTTGTAATCGATACTTACTACAGAAAAATGACAAATAAATTGATTAATCAAAGCATGTACATTTAAAAAAATTATAAAATATTTTTTAAAACCAGAACACTATAAATAATTTTAAATTACAATATTTATATATTGCAGTACACGCTTAGAAAATTATAATGAAAATAATTTTATTTATATTATAATATATTAATATTTATGTATAATCTACCAAATAATTAATAATATTATATAATAATATCCATGCCTCAAACAATATTAATGAAAAACTCTCCTCTTTTATAAATTAATTTAGATTATTAATCAGTCCATTAATTTCGCTACTTACAACAGTCATAGAAAAACCCATTATAACCAATGGCCGCTAATAAATTGTCCACTCTAACCATTCTTCTTTGGAATACTAATGGAATCTCCAATAATACAAATGAACTCCAAATCGCCCTAAAAGAAAACAATATAGATATTGTCCTCATTACAGAGTCTCACCTCACCTCCAACTCAAAATTTAAAATATTCGGATACGACTGCCTTCAAGCAAATCACCCCGACGATTCAGCTTATGCTAGTGATGCTCTTCTGATTTCTTCCAAGATCCCGCACTCTCCTTTTCCTCCTAAATCAAATCTAAACATGCAACTAGCCGCTACATCTATAAATATAAATTCTATACCTACTTCAATAATATCAACCTACTTCCACCCCGGTGGCTAATCCCTATAGAAAGTCTAGCCTTACATCTTCAATCACTAAACAACATATATATATATCATCGGTGCTAATTTTAATGTTAAGCACTAAACCTGGCGATGTTGATCAACGAACACGTAGGCATCGCCTACGTCACCCGGAGAAGTTCTTTTGGTTATTAAAAAACTAAAAAATAAATAAATCACCAAGCCACGATGGCATAAACAACTCTACAGTTAAAAATCTTCCACCAAAAACCATTATCCTTCTCACATATATTTTTAATGCTATTTTCCGTCTGTCCTACTTCCCAACCACCTGGAAATCAGCCATGATAATAACCATCCCAAAACCTGGAAAACCTCCTGACATTCCCGAATCCTATAGACCAATTAGTCTCCTTCCTATGCTTGGGAAAATATTTGAGAAAATCCTTCTCAAGAGACTCACTGCCATCGTACTAAAGCAAAATGCTTTTCCCGATATTCAATTTGACTTCCATGTCAACCATGCAACGTTCCACCAACTCCACAGAGTAGTAGACTACATCGCCTCATCACTCAAAACTAAAAAATACTGTTACGGTCCTTTCCTTTATGTAGCTCAGGCATTTGACACCGTATGGCGTTTGATACCGACAGCTTGTTACTCAAACTCAAAAACATCTTCCCGGCACCATACTACTTACTTCTCAAATCCTACCTCAGCGACAGAAGCTTCAGAGTAAAAATAAATACATCAGTCTCCAGTTTACAAAAAATCTCAGCAGACGTCCCACAAGGTAGTGACATCGCTCCTTTTCTCTATACTTTACTCACAGCAAACATCCTAACCTCAAACAATACCCTTATCGGGACCTACGCCGACGATACAGTCGTACTCTCTTCCAGCCACAACCTTATTGAAGCAAATCTTCAACTGCAAAATCACCGGGACACCCTTTTCCAATGGTTCAAATCTTTGAAAATCAAAGTCAACGACTCTAAATCAGCTCGTGTCACATTTACACTCCTCTCAAGAATACCTCAACAATGAAATCATTCCTCAGACTAATGAAGTAAAATACCTCGGTCTTGTCTTCGAAAAAATACTTACCTGGGGCCCTCACCTAAAAAACAAACGGAAACAACTGAACAGCCACCTGCATATTTTAAGACCACTCCTGAAATCAAAGATTAGCACCTCTAACCATCTTCTATTATATAAGAGTTTACTCCTACCTATCTGGACCTACGGTATCGCTCTCTGGGGTTTAGCCAAACCAGCTAACACCAGAACTATCAAAGCTTTTCAAGCCATATACCTACAAATGATTGTGAATGCCCCTTGATACGTTACCAATGTTAGTCTCCACAACGAGCTAAAAATTGCTACTATCAAACAAAAAGCTACTAAATTCTATACTCGGCTCCACTTCAAAACGGCTGACCATCCCAACAGCATCAACTTCACTCCAACCATCTTCCTAAAAACCCGATAAGACGCCTCAACGCAGCTGGCCTAGAAACCTACTCAATATATGACATATTCCTTTTATTTAAATTATTTAAGCTCAGGTGCTTCTAATGTGAGGCTCCTTCATGTCTTTCTCTGTCCTTTTCATTAATGTGCTATACATTTTACTTGTACCTCCAGTACAGATTGTAAATATTCATTTAAATAAACGAAATATAAAAAAAAAAAAATAATATCTATTCGTGATCTCCCGAATGTTAATTACATTAAAATATCGTTTGACACGATAGTATTTAGGCAATATATTGATAACGTTGTATCGATGTAAAATGTCACGATATTATCGACTTCATGTATTGATATTTTTGATATATCGTTGCCATCCCTACGTACGGGGCTGCCGTAGACCCGTAGTGCCGGTGAACAAAACGTTTCGCCGCCAACGGTACAAAGCTGAACGCACGTCGCGCGCGTTCGAATAGATGTCGAAAAAACGCACGGCAATTGCCTTTTGCCGTTCGCGTCTGTCACATGCGCGTGCGGTGCGTTTTAGCGAGCTCGTGCAAATAACGCTCCCCCACACCTCGGAGCCCCAACGTTCGCAGCAACCCTTTCGCTGTTCGCCTCACTGCCGAACACTTGATCCGAAAATCCGCAACCCTCGCCCAGTCGTTCCGCCGACCCCGTTTTGTGCACGGCATGCAGTGTACGGTTTCGAACGCGTAGGCTCGATGGCAACGTGCAGCGGTACAACGGTGGAAAGTAAGGAAACGGGTAACAAAACGTAATCAACAAGTACAATGTCAAAAACGAAATCCAGTTTAATGAACCTATTGCCGGAATTACCGCGTATGATCTCACCATTAAATGCATCGATATTATCAATCGTTTTTGAGAAAGTACAGTTTCAGAATTTTCCGAAGACCTCGACACCCCTTGTGCTCGGACTTCACCCCCACGACGGTTACACCACTGCGATGTAGAAACTACCGTGAATCGTGATGGTAAACGCTAACGTTGTCGTCCGGTGCGAATAAGTTAGACAGCGTGTTCTACGGGAACAAAACAGTTACAGCATATGAAATGCAAGTACTTAAGTTTCAACTTCGAATTAAATATTGCTTTACGGATTCATCGGAAAAAGTTTATGTTTTGAGTTATTCGACTAATAATATTTCCTCCCTTACTCCTGTTTAGCCTTTATGATTAACCAACATAACCGACAATAATATAAAGTGATATAACGATATTGCGTCGTAAATAGTATAAAACAAATAAAAAAACCGTTATATTATAATATAATATGACGCAATTGAATGTACGATCATTATATTCGGTCATGTACTCGTAATACATATCAAAAATAATTTAATTATAAATCTACAGATCGCTAAAATTTTTCAAAATCACAATTTGAACTAATAACAAAAATCTTTAACATAATTTTAATAAACGTTTTTGGATTTCAAATTTTAATTCACGATATCGTTCGTTTAGTATTTTTCAGAACCAAACCAATATTTATTTAGTTTGACTCACTAAAAATCAATGTATATTAGTCCTTGATATGGAGTTATTGTATATGCATTTTTTGATGAAGAAAAAGTTAAATTATACAAAAAAAAATCGAGTAATATACAACAAACAATGTAATAATACAATGAATCAAATGATACATTTTGAAATATATCTCAAAACGTTTATACAAAAATTTTGAAATGTATAATATATATTTATTACAACACAGTTAAACAATAACAAATTGTGACACGCAAATAATAAATTATTATAAATAAAACCGAAATTACTATTGTGATACGATATAGGTATATTATAATATACATCTACAATTCAATATTTTCATGATTTGTAAACCTATCATAAACCGCATATGTATGTAATCAGCAGAAATATCGACAATAATAAATATCGTCTGGCGTTCGAAATGTGAACAAAAAGCTTATTATTGTCGACACTCGACAGTTGTACAACGATATCGAAATTTAATAGAATGCCGAAAATGAGCAGAAAATTCTGAAACTCGTAGAAAAACGAAATGTTTCAATAATAATCTTGCATACACGTAGACATTTATGAAAAATATAAAAATATATTTAATACTAACGTTGTATTAGCTTTACCCAGTTCGGAATTATAGAATGTGTGCTAACCCAACCACGATTTTCTGGATTTTCTGAAAAATGAGCCATCGATATGATTACGTTGCCTGTATTAATTCGTACGAATATTCATAAAATTTCAACAACGATGATAATTCATTGATATTTACCTCAACACATTGTGTTTTTCGTATTAAACTGTGCATGTATGTAAAGGCAAAATATTTAGGTGGTAGAGTGAAAACGTTAAACTTATTGTGTCAATACTACAAGTCTACAAACATGGATTTATAGAACGTCTTTAATATATGAACTATATACTCTACGGATTTTCTACGTTCATCATGCATTGCCAGCATGGTTATAAATATCGTAATGAGTGGTAAATTAAAAACAAATAATTGTTGTATCCATATCGACGCAAAATATAAATGATTACAACATCACTTACAGATCTGCAATCTTCACACGATTGCAATACCATTATTAATTAGCAATGATATGCACTGTAATGGAAAGAGAATTTTTTCTACTTTACAATGATCATCTAAGAATTTTCGTTTCCGTTGACCATGGTACAAAGTATAATTGTGTTAACTTCAATCGGTGGGAACGGAACAATGACAACGGCGGTGGGCAAGCATTTGTACAGGAATATTGCATGCAAGTAAACAATATCACATAACACGTATATATGGTGCATAAATAGCATATCAATTGTAATGCGCGGCTGAAGCCACATACTATATTTTAATAAAACCAAAACCAATCTAGACGATCATGTCGATAACATATATCATATATCTCGTCTTCAGTACTCCTCGGACCCAAAAGTGATTGTTAATGTTTTTATTTGGTATCAACATTGATATGGTTTGCCAGCACTATTGCTATCCATCGTTATATATCGCATCAACTCATACAACGAAGCGAAAAAATAATTCTCTCCCCCACCTCGTCTTTAATTTTAATATGATACAATATGATAATGTATATTCGTCATGCTTCATAAAGCTTTCGGATTAATTCGCAGTAATTTTCAATTTTCTAATAGAAAACGTAAGAATACAAGACTGGAACAATAAATTGGCTTTTGAAACTGTTTATTCCATCCAACTGGAATATTTATATAGTAAAAAAATTCATGCTGGTATATTTGAGATTATTATTTAACCCATTAAAATCCCCCGTTAGGTATAACCAACATCAATAAAAACATAAAATAATTACCTTGAGAGTTATAGAAAATAAAATTATGATATTTAAAATCATCACGTTATTTTTCTGTACAATTTTAATAAACCATTGTACCAAGACGAAAATATATCCATAAAGCGATCCATAGTGGTAAACAGTAACGTCATTAATTGTCGACATCGGATAACGAGTATTTTCTTTTAGTGTATATCCGTAGATTAAAATTATTATTTTACTAGCTGACCCGGAATTACCTTGCTATTTGCTAGATTTCATTAAATAATTTTACTGTTCAACCTGTGTTTTTTTTATTTACCATTGTAAGTTTATAAATTTATGATCTGTATGTAATCTAAAGTATATTGTAAAATTAAAAAATGTGAACAAATATTTAATTAATTTGTATAGAGTATACAGCAAATTCATCGCGGTAAAATACATCGCGAAATACACCGTAAAATTGATCGTAAAATTCAGTTATCCGTTTCCAAATGAATAATTTTATTAATTAATATTTCATTCATAAATTAATAAAATAAACGAAAAATACAAAAACACAACATAATTATTAATTTAATTTTATATTAAATAAAATTATGAGCTATTCTCCTTAAAAATTCTAAAATAGGACCGATTTCATATTCACTGAGTATTAAAATAATTCTTTCTGCCTGATCCTTGTGTTTGCGTTTCACTAATACTTTATTTTTAGGAATAAATTGTTCAATTTTCCATTTATTTAAGCTCTCTGGCTTTGTGAAGGCTTCAATACACTTCCAGATATCTGGATGGCAACGTCAAGTTTATATGCAAACCCATTATGCCATCCTTCAAAAAAATTACTTATCTTAGGCAAATGTTATTTGTGATTTGCGTAACAAGTCCATATAAAAATCGCGAAAATAAAAATCATGAAATGTTTTAACAGCGAAAACATTAATAGCGAAAAGAAAAAAATTATTTTCGTTAGTGGGTATACCTTTATAGTATAATAATACTAGATAATAAATAATGTAATTTTGTACTATTGCGTCTTGGATCACGTAATAAAGATAAGCCGTGGTTAAACCTAACCACTATCAAGCTTTATATATTTTATATATATTGTGATCATAGCATAGAGTGATGATGTATTTTATATACTTATACAAGTTTAGAAAAAATATCAAATTTAAATTGTATTTTATATAGTATTTTGATTTTAATGTTATTTTAATGTTAATTATTACTTATTATATTATAAAGACAGGGGCGTAATATAGGGGGAGCAGACTATGGCAAATGCCCCACTCTAAGAAATTTTAAAAAGTCGGTAATTCTTTTTCCGATGATGAAATGCTAAAATCAGTAAATCGTAAATTTTTATTTACTATTTTGTACTCAGAAATCAGATAATATTATCTTTAAAATACACGTTCACGGTTTATTAAAAGTTGGGAAACACTGGATCCTCCCCAGTTTATGACAATTATTATAACGTGAACCTTATAAACTTTATTTTTGATATATTATATATTTCTATATATGTGATCTTTATAAAACAGTCTTCGTGATATCGATAACATAAAAATTGAGCTCATACAGGTGTGTACTGGCCCACTGGGATACCGGTAAATCTCGATAGGCCCTCTCAAAAATGATAAGACCTGGGCCCCTTACCAAATAGGTACCTGTAATTTTAGTTAAACTCAGTAATTTTTTTATTCTTAGAAATTACAATAAAATACTGATGGACAGTCGACTTCTTAATTTAGTATCCAATGGGAAATGAGTAAAACACGCAATTTTTGGAATAATTTAATTGATTTGCTTTTGGTGATCATCTTGATGAAATCTAGCAATAGATTGTAGCATTATAGAATTATAGCATTATACAAACAAAGCAGCCGCAATGAATGAGAATTATTGAAAATTGATTCAAAACAACTTGCTATTATATCTGCGTGACTATTTTTTGTGAAATAAACATTCAGCGAGTTTATTTCTCCGATAAGTTAAATTCATACAGAATGTATACCTATAATATATTATATTTAATAGATAAAAGTATTTTTTAAGTGTATTTTTTACAGTAATGTCATAAGGCAAAAGCAAATTAACTAAAAATAAAAGTATTAATTAATTTGAATTAACATATTACATAATTATTATACAATTAATCATCCGAATAATTGTGCGCATAAAGGTTGAACCGATTCCCGCTGTAGAACATAAGGTACGATATTTTCATAAATATTTTTATTTCATATTTTCATATTTTTGCACGCGATGTCGGTGTGATATTTTAAATTACATTTAAATAAAAATGTACCTATTGTTTCGTTAGCTCGCAGATCGATCAATACCAGGAAATTATTACATTTTAATTAAGTGTTAATGTACGATAATTTTTCACCAATTATTTTCACGGTAGGTACCTGTATACTGTTCGCGTTATCGCTACAGTTGAAAGAGTAAAAGCACATTCTGCTAGAGCATGACCGCAAGTTCCCGGCTTTTGCAGCCGAGCTTAAAACAATATGAAGCACGACCAACCATAATGTATTAATGCCTAATCAAATTGACAGTATCAATCATTATTGCAAACACATTTAAACAACACGTGATACTTACTATCCGCAAACATATAGTGCGGACGTGTCGTGTAAATAGTTGTGTACCTAGACAAAAATTGTACGCAAATACACACGTAGATACATTAATTAATTGCCAAATAAAGCGACAACCGCTAAACGGTCTAACGCGAGCAGCACGATTGATTTGCGTATTACATGATGTTTTTGGGAAACCAACAATACGCGATGTATTATAGGTAACCATTAGTGTTGTACATAGATAATCAAAGTATTATCTAGGTAGAATAACGGATAATTCGTTAAAATTTCATCTAGATAAAATAATAGATAACTATTTAAAAATTTATCTGGATAATAGATAAAAGATAACTACATTCATCTAGATAAAACTAGATAAAAATATAATTTTAAACAGTTTCATCATTCAGAACTTATATTTGTAAAATGGTTAGTTTTTTATGAATAAAAAAAATCAATTAAAAAGAATAAGAATAATTTATTGGCCAAAAAAAAGTTTTTACATAAACATTTATAACATATGAAAATATTTTAGATTAAAATAAAATAAAATACTACTGAAATAAAAATGACCCAATTCATCACCGAGGTAGTACCTCATCTTGATTAAATTGGAGTTACTAATCATCTATACATAACAGGTTTACACATTTACATATGTTTCATATTACAAATATTTGAATTATTAATTATGATTTAATTGGTTTAAAATAGTCTTAATTAATTTTGCTAATTTAGACAGAAAACAGTACATAAACCTATTTTTATTTTTCATTACCCAAATTTTTTAAACATAAATGTTTTAAGATATTATAAATAAATTATTTTTATTTCTTTTTATTTTATGTTATTAATCAGTTTACAGATCAAATAAATATATTATAATTTAAATAAAGTATAATTAAAAAAGTATCTAGTCTTATGATGTTTATGATTTAAACAAATACCTAGGTATTATAATAGAAAACTACATAATACTTTCTAAAGGTGTATGTAACTCTACTTTGTTATCTTATAATATTCAAATTTAATTTAATGGTTATCAGTGAAGACTCATACTTTGTCTTCGATTTACACACAGTTAAATGCAAATAAATATATAATATATATAATAAAATATTTTCAAATTAATTTTATTGGATTTAACACACAACAACATTTCAAATGTCTTGTCACCTAAACGGTGTCTTCTTGGTCTTAATATTTGACTTCCGCTACTAAACAAGCACTCAACAGGTGCAGATGGAGGAAATTATATTTATGAAACTCAAGTTTGATTAAATATCTCATAATTTTAAAACTATTCCATATAGATTAGTTAATAATTGTTTTATTTAACTGTACGTATTTACCAATAACTAATAAGTGATTACTGTTACCTACCTTGTTGCTATTCTCAGTATTCACTAACACGAGTTAAGATCTATATACACTAATACTATATAGCTGGGGTCACTATTCAGTGGTTACTGGTTGGCTTTATTATTATTTATTTCTTTAATCTAAGTTTATACATTGTTATTTATGGAACGTTCCAGCCAAAGATTGACGTTTTATGCAGGGACCAATAGATTTTTTCGGTTCCGGTTTCGGTTTTGGTTATTTATTTAAATTTTTAAGGATTCCGGTTTAGGTTTCGGTTTTTTAAAAGAGTAAGGGTTCTAGAACTGGTTAATTTTGGTTAATTATAATTATTAGAGATTTATTAAAAAATAATATGAAATTATTTATTTATTCTCGTTTAAATTGAAATTGTTTCATTTTATGAAAATAGAAGGTATTATGAATAGTTAAAAAAAAAAAATTATAAATATATCAAATATATATATATATTATATCAGCATATTATATTTCTTTAAGTTAAGTTATTTTATTCCAACTCATAGTAAGAATTTGTAAAATATTTTGTAATATTGTGAAATATTATGATTTGATGAAATAAATAATTTAAAATTTAATTTTAATTAAGAATCAAAGTTAATACTGGCTACTGTTGTAGCTACAATTTTTTTATAAACATTAGTTATATTTAATACTTAATAGACAAGATAGATGATATACTCATTGTAAATTGTAATATATTAATAAACATACAAAAATAATAATAATAATAATAATAATAATAATATTACAAATTTACTTATTATATGCATTACACTATTACAGTTTAAAACACAAAATAATAAAAACATAAAACGATTTAATTTTTATTTTTCTGAACTGACAAATAGACAAACAAAATAGTCATTACCATAGTTTTACTAATCTAAATAACTGACCTAAATTAACCCTTTTATAATCAAGGTTAATCTTACGGTTTTTCATTTTTGGAAATAAAAATTCCGGTTTCTGTTACGGTTCCTAAATTTTAAAGGTTAACCGGTTCCAGTACAGGTTCTTTTTGGTTACGGTTCTGATCCCTGGTATTATGTCCATGTGTTCACACAATTATTGTCTATATTATTATAATATTACCTATTAGGTATACGTATATTAAATTCCAGGTGTAAACATTGGGCAGCGGGTTTCGCCAATTATACAGAAAAAAAAGTTAATCGTTATAAAATTGAATGGTATTATTTGAAATACGTTAATTTTTATATATTTTCTGTATAAATAACTATACAATACCTTTTCTTCGTTTATAGAATATGCATATTTAAAATCTAAAACGTACATACGGTAATACTAAGTGTTTACTATTCCTCGTTTCACTTCCAATAAAATTTTTTTTTTATCTTTTTCAAAACTATCTAGATAATTTATTTTAGATAACCATTTTACTTGAAAATATAGATAAAAAGATACTAAAAATTTTATTATCTAGATAAGATAAAAATATTAATGTTTTTATCTAGATAATGCACAACACTGGTAACCACTTATGGGAACAAAAACGTATACGTAGTGGACGTATGAAATAGGATTTTACGCGTACATCAGCTTTTAGATAAATATAGTTGACGGTCGTTAAGTTTAATATTTACACATCGAAAACGAAATTGAAAAAGTCACTTTAACGATAATAATTTAAAGAAATCCACGTTATTGCTTTGCTAATAAACGGACACATTTTTTTATTATTTGTATTTCTTCAAACATACACGGTCGTGATCTTGGTGTGTATAAAGACAGTATAGAGGATAAAGGAAGTTCAACAGCGTAATATGAAATAAAAGGAAAAAAATTAATTGAAACCGATCAGACATGAATATGCAAGAAAACACGGTATTATGTTATGAAACATAAATTGCGACGGACATGCAGTAAGTCTTATGGGTATAAACATATTATATGATAGATATATAAACGGTTACATTACATTTGCTTCCATATAATATATGGTTATTATTAAAATTTGTATGCTTTTGTGTAAGTATTGATTCCGCGGTTTGCAATTCCACCTTATATTTTATTTTTACCAAGAGTAAGATACAAATCGATCATATATTATCCTAGATACAGTCTGAATTGCGTGAAAGTTAATGAATATTGAAGATATTGTTTGAAGGGTTGATTTTTTTATGAGGTTTAAGTATATACGTAAACAACGTTTGAGATTTGCCTAACTATACAATTTTTCATTTTATTTTACCATGTACAATATGTTATGTATTGTAATTATTAGGCATGAGGTGGACTATAACATTACCGACAATACAAGAACTGAATCTTACTGTTATTCCATGTTTTCTGATTATTTAATTTAAAAAAACATTTTCTATAATCTCTCAAATATAGTAAAATTGATATATCAATGATTCAAATTCTACAAATCATAATTTCTAACCAGTATTGTAAAAAAACAACCTAACCTAACCTTAACTAGGGAAGTTTGCATTATTGGTGTAATAATTAAAGTTTGGTTTTTCTTTATATTTGAAGCTGCTGAATTCAATAAAATAAAAAAAATAATTTTAGGACTTAACATTTTGAAGTTATAAGATGTATCCTGTGGGATACATTGTCATAACCTCATGATATGTACTATATATCTGGTAAGATACATTGCCATAAGCTCTTATTATAAGAGTTGTTTCTAGGGAGATACATTACCGAGAACATGTGTATAATTTTAGTCATCGGCAGTGTTTCAGGAAGTTCAAAAAAATTAATTAATACAATAAATAAAACCATAACTTTAATACATTTAAAATCTAAATAAACAATATTTTAAAACAAATAAATGTATAGGAACTTTTTTTAATGTTATTATTTTATTTAATAAAGACATAATTTGATTACTATATGAGTTTCAATTGAAACAATCAAAATAAGAATATATACAATCATTTTGTTTAATGAAAGTTTAATAATATACTTTGGTTCAATTGAAACCTCAACACCAAAATTAAATTTATTTATTGATTTCCAAATGAAATATATGTGTTTCAACGGTACTTCTTTTTTTTTTTTTTGACTAAAGAACAAGAGTGATGATCGGAGTATCAATTACTGTTTTTTTATGAACCCAAGCTGAACGCCGTAATGTTGAACTTACGGGTGTTACAGATAATGATTTCACCAGAAGAGGTATTGCAGGACTTAGTACTTGATATGAAGATGATAAATGAATACTTATTTCTGAAACAGCTTCATATCTTAATATCTCAGTTTCTTCTGGTACTATCTCAGTATCAAATTCTTCAAACACTTCTCGATTACAATCCAATATTATTTAATATAATATCACATTATTATTTGTTTTAATAATACAGTAATTAAAAGAAACCTACATAATTTTCATTCTTCTTCAAATTCTGCCAAGAGCCTGTCAATCTTTGGTACATTTTGTTCATCTATCTCTGACTCCGAACTAGATCCACTATCTAGCAGAGGTAAGGCCAAAGCTATAATTTTTCTAGTTCTTGAAAAAATTTCTAAACACGTATTTATAAAATATTTTATAATATGCATTTAAGCGTTTATCAAGGCACGAGTTGAATCGGTCGACTATCCGGTACAGCACATTTTTGTACCCCACAGGTTGGTAATATTAATATATAATACATATAATAATCATACAGAAATGAAATATTAGTAGTAACTACAATATTGATTCATCACAGAGGCGTATTTCGACTTACTTCTAGGAGGGAGGCTCAAATTTTTCTTTAATTCAGACTCAAAATTTACAAGTAAAATTTTTGGTAATGTTTAAATCTGGTGAATCTTTTTTTTTTTTTTTTGTTTTTTTTTTTTTTAATTTAATATCAGATCCACTTAGAATCGACTTTTATGTATTTAGTTTTTTTTAACACTTGTCTGTGTTTTGAAAGTTAGGCTAGTGTTTGATTTTTAACTATGTATGGACCGACAAAAAGCCTAAATCAGTATTCACAGCCACGCGTAATTATTACGTGTTATTAAATTATCCACATTAAAAAAAATTGAAAGGTATATCTCACACATAATCGATTGCTTAAATACGGATTCAGAAGGGGGCGATCGCTCCTTCGCCACCCTAAAATACCTCTTGGGTTCAACAAGTGGCTATCCAAGAAAAACGACATATAACTAAACATAATGTTATTATTTCATTGGCCAATGTGGAGAAGGTCAAAAGGCTCCATGTGGAGCCCATTTTGAATATTTTATAATAATAGTTTAATAATATAAAATATAGTAATATAATATTATGAATCGGTTATCTGCCCTTATTCCGAAAATCTACTGTTAATAATACAAAAATACTACAAATGTGTCTTTTGAAATACATGTATAAGCCTATAGGCGTTGTGGCAATGTGTCTTCTGAGCAGTGGCGGATCTACGGGGGTGAATATGGGGGATAGATCCCCCCCCATGAGCCAAAAAAAAATTTTTTTTTGCAACCAATTCAATTTTTGCATGCACAATTTAAATAAAAACTATTCTTTTATTATTTCGTAACCAAGAAGGATACATTAGTATTTAATTTCATATCAGATTACAGATATACACCTCATATTTATATCATGACCCGGAATACAGCCATAGAGTAATGGCACAGTCATCAAGAAAATTAAATTTTGTTTTGTAAATTTAGTAGAATAAAGCTTATTATACCTATACATATTATGTACGAAAATATTTTATATCCCCCCCCCATGATAAAATCCTAGATCTGCCACTGCTTCTGAGGTACATGTATTAACTTATAGGCGTTATGGCAATGTATTTTATAGGATACATAAGATTCAAATAACATTTAAAACTATTTATACAATATTTTAATCAGATAAATATATGTAATCATAACATAAATTCTTACTTTAATTGTTTTTTACCCTTGTTTCGTACAATTTTCTAACAAATAACGGATTTTGACAATTTCAAATATGCGAATACTTGTGTATTTGATAACAGGGTAGTACTCAATTTGCAATACTTAACGGAAAAAGTATGATAACATTTACACCGGAAATAAAAATATGATAGTAATCGAACAGTCAAGTACTATTAACAACGATAAAATGTATATAAAAAAATAAATATTTTTATTATTTAAAAGTTATTAAAGTGAGTGTATCTCCTAAGGATACATTACCAAGTTAAGGATTAAAATCAATAATCTTCAAGCAGTGGCGTAGCTAGGATTTTCTGAAAGGGGGTGTTAATTATAATTATTAAATATTATATATAATACGTACAAACTAAAACTTTTATTTTAATTAATTAATATGTATACATTATGTCTGTAATAGATATGTAATGTATATTCGAATTCGGATAGCTTTACCATAAATTATTCGAATATTTGACTATTCGAATATCAGTATTCGATGCTACAATACCTATTATTATTAAACGTTTTGTGTTGCACGAAAACGTAAACAAATAATTTTCGTCACGTATTGTCGCAATCGCGATAATGTTAACCTGTATATATGTAATAAGTATTGTGCATTATTTTATATTTCATATTGTATTATCGATTTACCTATATTCCTATAATAATGTAATATATGATACGGCTCAAGGGGGGTGTCATATCTACCAAACACCCCCCTTGTATACGCCACTGTCTTCAAGATACCTATCAATTTTATTACCAAAGGAAACGGAACATAAAATTGTCATCATCGTCTCATTCGTCACGATGATTAAAGACATACAATTGTCATCATATTTATGAACAAAAAATACATTTTTCAATTAACACGTTGGTAAAAAAGTTTTATAGTATATACTGATGTATATTACGTATAGTGATTGAACCATTTCTATCGAAAATAGCAAGTTTAGATAACAAGTAACACGTGACCAGGATGAGAATATAATTATGCTTTATACCTATCAGGGCAATGTACAATATACTATTCGCAAAGAAAAGTTCGTGTATGACCTAGAGTTGTCCCTTTAGTTAAAATATTATATAAAAGAAGGAAAATTATGCACTTAGTAGTTTTAATTTTTGAATGCATTACACAATACAATACACATCTGTAAATTACTGTTTACGTTATTAGATAATCCCTAAAAGCGTGTTGCGTTTTGTATATAGAAATATAATATAATCATATGAATATAAGTCTCAACATAACAAAGCGTTTTTGAAATCAGATGTTGTCATTCAAGTATATCATTCGTGGTAGTTACGCAAATAATGTACAGTTTACATTTTTAAAATAAAACCTTCAAATCATAAATTTGAATAAGTTTTGTTCCAAGTATGGTATACAAATCAATACATACACACACACACACACACACACACACACACACACACACACACACACA
>NW_020271726.1:957958-1003790 GCF_003268045.1 Sipha flava
ACACACACACACACACACACACACACACACACACACACACACACACATATTTATATATATTGTATTAACGCGTGTGTTAACTTAGTTACTTGAAAAAATTCTAATTACATATGTATAGTACATAACCCGCAAGATTAACAATCACAGTCGATCAACTACAGTGGTTCAAAAAAAATGTATACCCAATTGAAAACAAATTTCGTGCAGTAATATTTGCGTTCGGTTATTTGCAATAGGTATATCACGCGTGTAATGCGCGAAATTGTTTAAATTTAATCCCGGGTACATCCTGCTTTTCGTTCTTAAATCCATCAATGATTTTCGCACCAATAAGTTTGTCTGATAAACGATCGGACGGAAAAAATTGCATACATCTGCGATATCATAATACGACACGGAAAAACATAAAATCTAATCCACGGCGAACATTTCGAACGTTACGCATTACCGTAATACGTCTCAGCATTGGTGTTGGTGTTCAACGCGCATCGCAGTACACTCGCCGTAATGATAATTAAATAATCTCGTTCTCATTAGTGCGCACTTATTAGTTGAACTGTCGATTTATTAGTTGAACTGTCTGCATTAAATTAGCAATTGCCCTGACCCGAATAACATTTTAACTGTTTAAATCAATTTCATTTTTTCGCACTCGTTATGTATTCATCCCGGATTCACTTTATCAATATTAATATCTGTTAGTTTTTGCACGCCTGTCAATCTGTTACGCATTAAAAAGAAACAATATCGATAATTTTGTTGGAAAGTTCAATCTCACGTTTGATTGCTTTTCCCTAACTAAGGGTTAATATTTTATCAATACATGGCTTAACGGATAAATTAAGTTCATTGGAAGATCAGTTTTTCGATCGCACGTCCATCAGTGATTTCAAATTTGGGTGTCATCTATTTACAAACGTTTTTTACTTTCGGCGAGACAATTATTTAAATACGACACTAAATTGAGCGGATCATCTGCCGCAGCTTATACACAGTAATTAAAATTAACACCGTATTATGATTTATGAAAATAAAATGTAGAACTTCGGTGTAAGATTAAAAATAAAATTAAAAATAAATTCACGGTGTTCATATATCTAAAATATAATAAGTACCTATTAATCTTCCTTCAGTTCGATCCAAATTTTAAATTTTGAAATTCTATACAGTCTTCTATGTCTAATTTGCATAGTATACAATTATTAAAAATCTTTAGTTCTATACATTTATTATCATTAAAAATAATACTGATGTTTATTATAATATATTTTGGATTCTTTAAGGTAGTAATAAAAATAAGGTATAAATTAAATATATTTGATATATATATATCCCTAAATTATTGAAAACTATTGTTGTCAAATTTTTACATAAAATAAATAAATACCGAGGTTATTCGAATTATTCAAATAAAATGTATTACTATAAATTATTACAATATACCAAATAATATCATTCTATGAAAACAAAAAACCAGTTGTGATCAATTTAATGATGATTTATTTTGATTATTTTTTGGTACAAGTTTCCGATTATGTTTCTTTGAATTTCGAACTTTTGACGTCAACTTGTTGACATTGTGTTTAGATATGTTTTTTATTAATTTCATGGAACTTTAGTTTTTTTCGACTCTAAACTAATGCATTATTTTTAATAATATATTTTTTATTTTTTTTTTCATTTTCGTAACCATTTATTGAAAAAGTAAAATGCAACAAATGTATATGCGATATTTTGTTTTACGCATAATTATTCTCTTTGGGAGGTATTATAAAAAAAATCATTTTCTTAACAATGTTCTTATAAACATTGAATAGTATCAAATCAGTTAATACATATTTCAAGTTATCCTCTATTTTGATAAAATACATTTTTCTTCTTTATTTCTAATTTTTACCATCTGTAACAATTTATTTACAAGTAAAACTGTTAATATTTATTTATTATATAACATAATTGACTTGGTTTAGGAAATAACCAATGGTTAAAAGTTACCAAACATCTAGTGTTTGGACCAGGAGCTTAATACGGGTGTTAATACGCTCACCCGGTCACCGTTTTGCGCATATAATGGCGGTATAATAACAATGCGATCTTTTATTAAAGTATGACCGATTAGTGGCATGTAATGAAATGTAATAGCTCGACCAGAACTGGTCAGGAACGCCGGGCAAGACTGGTGAGCTATGTAGTGCAGATGGGGTGTAATATGTGTCCTTGTGACTTAAAACTAAGAAAGAAGGTAACTAAATCTGTAAAAAAGAAATATAATAAAATAGTTAACTATACGTTGTTGTATTAAAATAATCAAATATTAAATAAACAATAAATCACAGCAACATAGATGAATTAAAAATGAATAATAATAAAAACTAGCCCTTCTGGCCCAATAATAATAATAAATAATCAATAAATGTGGCCCCTTTGGCACGACAGCAATATATCAACAATTAATAATAAATAATGACTCTTATATGGTATTCGGAAATACTATGGTTGAATGCATAGAAAGGAGCTTTTGTGATTTGGTAGAGAGTTTTGGATTGGAATGTCTGCAGTTTGTAAATATTGGATAGCTTCACTGTGTCCCAAACTTGAATAACATAGGTTCAGAGTGATTTGAGGAGAAATTTATAGATATAAAATGTATTATTTGGGTTTAAGTATTTAGATGGTATTAAGAAATGGTGTAGTAGTCTACCTCTGTCATTAGTAGTAATAGTAATATTTTTTTTTTTTCATCGATGGGTCCAGGTGAGACGCTGGTCAAGCGTTACTCCTAAGCAACGAATACTTATAAACATTGACAGAAGTTTGGTGATTTAGGTTGATAGAAAAACATTATCAGAGTTATAAAGTGAAGCTGTATTGTATTTAATTAGTTAGGTACATTAAGTTTGATTATAAATTCATTGTAAAATCACTTTTATTATTTTTATAGTAAAAAAATTTAAAATGTTTTTATAAATCAGATAGTAATTAAAATAAGGAGATTTAGCTTGGTCATAATTTTATGTAAGCTTAAGGTTTGAATTAAGTAATAATAATAAATAAATAAATAATTAAATAAACGGGTGAATACGGTAAATAATTGTTATTATTAGGAAATATGTATTTATTTTTTATCACGTTACGATAGCAATTTTTGTTTTGTAGAACAGTGTAAGTTTGAAACGAACTAGCTTAATTACCTGGCTTCCCATGGAACAGTCTAGACTGAGACACAGTTTTTAATGAATTATTACTTTGTACTATTTAAAGCCTAGTTTGGTGTAACTGTTGGTTATAAAACATATAAATCGAAATTTCAAATGAATCGGTACTTATGATAATTTTGGTTGTACACTGAATTAACCGGTTTTGCAACGTGAAACCTTCTTTACCAGTGCCAATATTTTTTAAAACCCTTTGTTATTGCGCGTCTAGAATATTAGAAAAACCACAATGTCAAATTTCAAGTTCATACATTTCGTCGTTTTTAAGATGCAGCGATGATCAATTAGTAAGTGGTATTTATATTTTTATTTTTTAATAGATTTTTATTTATTTATAGCTGAATTAGTACATTTTATTGTTACCAAGGTAATAATAAAAGTGTCAAAAACTAACTCCACCACCATCAGTTTTCTTAAGTTTCCATTTTCTTCCTGCTGTATTCTAAGTGTAATACATCGACATCTCAATATACAGAAAAGTTCTTTCAAATTAATCTCTTGTGCAGAAATTTAAAAAAAAAAAGTTGTTGTTTTCAGAGGATAAAATAGTCACTCTTGGAAATTATTTTTAGTAAAATGCATACGTTCACCATTTTCAAGTTGCACATTGAGGTGTGTAACAATGAGGCTCATTTCCTTTTTTTGGTGGTTAAAACAAAAGCAAAACAACAACTTCTTTTTCGGGCTTAATCAGATTTATTTATGTTTTACTTTTCTTTTTTTCGCGACAAAAAATATTCTATGTCCTTCTTTGAGGTCTAATCTATCTCTGTACCAAATATCATCAAAATCGGTATAGAATACCTAAGAAACATATATGTCATATATATACAGATATATATTCATTTCTATTAATATAAATCCCCCTGTTAAAATATATGTATTGATATAAACTTTGTTTTGTATTTTAGGGCTTATAGTTTCAGCATAAGAACACAAACTTCCATTATTACGTAGATCAGTATTGTGTTACAATTACATCATTTTGATATTCAATATTATGTACAGTATACTCACTTTCGCTCACCTTCACCTTTGATTTTCGATCGTGATTAATCATCATTGCATTCAAACTTATAAAAATAATACGACTATGACACATCTGTCCACACAAAGTCTGATAAAAGATCCAGTATATTTCTGTATACTCATCGCCGCTAATCAGTATTCTTTTGAAGAAGTAGAACTACGAAGGACAAACGCTCAACAACCCGTTCCACTCTTGCTTCTCAACGGAAAGCCCAAGTCTTGCTAAATATTTCTTCCTAATAGTCTTATTATGACTATAATATACTAATTCCACCATATTTTATATTATTATTTATTTAAAATGTCATGTTAAAATGTAAAATACATTCACTTGATTTCACCAAACTACAATCGTTTCATTTAATGTTTAATATTCAAAGTGTCACCTTCTCCAATTTGGTAAAATTTTTACTCGGATACAAAAATATTTCTATCTAGAAACTAATCAGTTTCTATTCATCCGTTTTTTTTAAAAAAAAAATTAAAAAAATTAAAAATAAAATTTAAGTTGTAGACTTAATAAACCATGATAAATAAACTTGGGGGTACATGACATACAATTCGGACAGACCCCTCTACGATATGGTATGTAATTTGAACATTCATATTTATGTATATTTTTTTGGCATGCAATTCGGAGGATGTATCCGGTGTTGTTTTCTCAGAAAACCGTTTGTTATCGATGAAAATTAAGACGTAACCGATTATAAATAGCTATACAGTATTATATACGCATATATTTGTAAAATTGTTTATCGCCGATGCATACGCGCCCACAGGGGGGACAAAAAGGCCCCTATTGGAAATTTTTGTTTCAAAACTATTGTTAATTAAATACCACACATATTAATATTTAATCAATATTAATTTTATTGAGATCCATTTATGAAGTTTGGTAAAATGTTTTTAAATTATTTTTTTCGATAATCTAAAATGTATAATCTTCAAGAATTTATTGGTTTACAATGTTTACATATTACTGTATATCACTTAAAACTATAAATTCTCCCAAGTACCGATTTCTATAGTATCTGCTTATGATCTATTTAGACCACAAGTATCGTTAAAAATGTTTTTATAGTTTTTTTTGTTTTTTAGTTTCTTTTCCATCAAAATATAAATTATTACAATTGTGTTGGTAAAAATATTAAAAATGTTAAAAATCAAGTATAAAAATACATATTATATAATATAATTATAGCCAAATAGGTAAATTAAAAAGTATTAAAAATGTTAAAAGCATTATATAATATAAATAAAAATTAATGGAAAAGAAACTATAAAAAACATTTTTAACTATACCTGTGGTCTAAATAGATCATAGACAGTCCTAAGTCTGTTAAAATGGAAAGGAAATGTTAGTATAATTTAGTACTTACCAAAAAATATTCAGGACTAGTGTATACCTAAAATAATTCAGGATCCAACTAGTGTAGTACCTAAAATAATTCGAGACCCAACTAGTGTATTAAGTATTTTAAATTCGTAACCCAATTCGGATGCAGCCGTTTTGGACCTTAAAATTTTAATATTGCCTCGTGTGGGATTTTATCCTGTAGGCGTACTTGCATCGACGACCATTCAAAATCTAGTTATAGTATATTTTAATAGTATAATAAAATAAATAAACATAGATTTATATAAATAATTAATAAATTAATATGTATATGGGGTTCGTAAAATTCTGCACCAAGCCCCGAAAACCTTCTATCCGGCATTGTTCTCTGTTTCCCTAGCAGTAAGTTAGTTTTCATAGAAAGTTCATGGTAATATCAAAGTAAAAATTATAATAAATGTGTAAATATATCTGAATAAAATCATAGTAATAAAGAAAACTATTATGTATTGTTATTAAAGATATGGTGCTTTTTACTCATTTGTGTTGTGTGTAAGACACATCTATATGACAATATGTATTCATGTCTACCGTAAATATTTGACAAAAACGTGTTTGACATCCGATGTGATGTTTTTAATTTTTTCAATAAAATGTTTATGAACTATGCATCTAAACAAATACATACATTTAACATCAACAATAGAATATAATTATTGAAGATTTATTTATTAATAAATACTTTATATTAGTTAAGTTAAATAAAATCAGAACTAAAAATCTGTACTAATATCATTATAGTTAATTATAATAATTTTTTTTTTTTTTTAAATAAATAACTACTTTATTTTTATTAATTTAGAAAATTACAAGTGATAATAGTCTAAATTAAAAATAAAGAAACATTTAGTTTATGAGTTATAACATATGAGTTATAACAAAAATAATTATAATCGTATAAAACATTTCTGTAAATCCTACCAAAATAACGAAGTAAAATTGAAATCTTGTTTATTATTACAAATTATAATACATATTATTGAATCGTTACTAACACTGAGTACTTGAATGTGTACAATTTTGGACAAATAAAATTAGTAACATATTATAATATTTAGTTACATTTCGTTAAATGTATTTCAAGCCGGAAAAATATCGAATACTTATTTGAGTACAATTTTTGTTCGAACTATATTTCATAATCTCATGATCCACGTATATCTTACAGCATTTATTGAAACTCGAATCGGCGTGATGACGTCGGGACGTCGTGTACAGTCATGTAATATTATTATGTATGAATATTACATAAATATATGATAAGTAATTATAAAATTCTGTGTACACAGACGTTTATCGACAATCGTCAAAGAGTCAATAAGAAAATTTGAAAACATTAAATTTGTAATGGAGATCTTGTATGTGTGACAATAACAACCGATTACATTTGACGTCTTAACGATGTTCATTAAATATACTTAGTTAATTAAATTAATATAATAATAATTGTCAACGGGTACGTCATGTTAGTAACATAATATCCTATGCGATATGCACTACAAATCGAAGGGTTTCAAATTTTCTAGACTCTATAAACGTGCGTACATAGTGAGAATAAATTACATTACATCAGGCGCATGATGTCATATGTAATATATAAAAATATATCCGAATTTTCATTTTTTACAATAATTTATATTATCATTAATAATAGGCATTGATTGATAGTACGGTGTTTTTTATTTTTTAATCATATTGGTTAAATTAATTCGAGTGCAACATCATAGTTTTCAATTGAATATCATTTTTGGTCAATTAATCATCGTGGTATGTAATGCGACTTTTTCATTATTTATCGACGGAAAACCATTCTCTAAATACGAGAAGAAAACGCTATTAAAACATAAATTCATGATTTTTAAATTGAGAAGAATAAATTATTAAAATTGTACATGTTTATCCGATATCTTGTTTGTATTAATTTAAATGATTATCAAAACCAATAATTGTATAAAAGAAAGATTGTTAGTATAATTTAAATCGTATAGATTCAATAATATACTGTAATTATTTAAATTGTCTGAATAATTATGAATTGTTAGATTTAATTAAATACATTTTTTTTCTTTATATATTAAAGCACAGCTAAGCAATTCACATTCTTATATGTTGGTGTAAATTACCTGTTCACTGTAATTAAATATATTGAAAAGTAAAATTAGAACAATAAAAATTATAGTATACGTTTAATAAAGTAAAAATAGCTTATGTGTATGCATATATTTTATTATATTAATAATATATTAATATACTTGTTCTCAAAAATTAAAATTTTTTCAATAAATAAATGTAAATTTAGTCTACATTTCATGTTTACCATAAATAATTAACAAACCAATTAGTTGTTTATTGTTACCCATTATATTACCGTCTATACTCTATTATAGTTATTCAATTTACATTAATATATAATTAATTACCCTTATTATTTATACATTTTTTTTAATTTCACCATTAATACAATATTTATTATGATCAGTAATCCAATTGTTTTGTTAGGTTAAAATAATTAATTTTTTCATTAGAATGAACATTAAATCAATTGATTGTATCCTTTAAATAAAACATTATTATACCTGTATATATATATATATATATATATATATATATATATATATATATGTTTTATATGTATACCATTTCTAACGTTTTATTCACAGGCTTTCCATTTTTAAAAAACTAAGAATATTAAATTAATATGTTATTATGCACACTCACATACGCGCGCATGTATTTTTTTAAAGAACCAAACTCATTTTTTGATTAGTTAATTCTTGAATGTTTCAATATACAGCATTCTATTACACAAGAGACAGCTAACTAACTAGATAACTAACTAATCCTATACTGGGTTGTTGTACAATCGTCTAAACCAATATTTATTTAAAAAAAAAAAAATCCAAAGGACTCGTTAGGGCTTGATATAATAAATAAATAATATACAAATTAACAAATAAAATGACCATTAAGCCATTAAGTCTGGAAGACATTTTATTAGATTGAAACAATAAGTCTAATAATAAAATTAAATGTTTATTTTAAAACTCATTCTGTTGTATACAGAACCCATAGAAATCCCGATCGTCACTGCCGAAATGTTATGTAATCAAGCGCACAGAACGAGTATATAGTTTTATTTTTACGACTGCGTTAACATTTTATTCAGCTCCAACAGTCAAGTTTGTCACGACACTCTTGAATTTTAATATTGAAAAATTGACCCATTTTATATTTTACTATCACACTCGATGTCCTGACTGATGGTGTTATTAAACAAGATTATTTAATTGGTACATGAACAAATTAATAATACCATGAGCGTACTTACAAGATTCGATTAATTTTTTCTTTTTTTTTAAAAAAGACGATATATGTCCTACAACGAATATATAAAGTCCACTACGTATATGTAAACACACATACTCGTAAAAGTAGAATGAACATATGAACAACAATCTATATATTATATTTAGTTCCATCTTTACCCTATGGGCAAGTGGGGTACGTATCAACAGCCCCTATCTGTCTGTGGGTCCCGAATAATATAAAAAATAAACAACTCTAAATCTTAAGCTGTTACGTATTAATAAAACCGTTTATAAAAAAAATTCTTAATACTAAAAATAAATCTTAGGTAAATGGTAATGTTAAAATGTTAACTAAATAATGAATGCTTAATTGTGTTCAATTACGTTAAGCATATTTTATTTCTTATCTCATTATTTAAACAGGTTTTTCTTTCAAATAAATAATCCATATCACTCAGCTATACAAAAGTCATACAAAATTATCTTAAGATGTTTTTCTTCAACTTGTTTTAGGCCTACTAAAAGGGCCCCTAAGCTCTAGGTTCCCATTGGCCTCTGTATAGCTTAAGACGGCCCTAATTATATTATAATTAATCAGCGGATAAAGGTAAAATAATAATACATCTCCGAGTTCACGGTCGAGGGATGAAAACACTGAACACGATAAATCATAGCAGTAATACCAGTTATTAAAATAAATAAAATAAATCCATAGAGTATGACTTTTTTCTATAAATGATGCTTGGAGCCGAATTACTATTATTATTATGACGGTAAAATGTTGTGTGCAATCAACCGATAACAAAAATGGAATAAATCTAACCAACTGAATATTTTCATTGTGTCTCATGCAAAAAATTTAAAGCATAACAATGATTAACATAACATAATATGATAATAAAAATAAAATAACCAATAATTCTGCTGAAATGTGACGTGCAATCTAAACAGAGTATGTCGCTTGAAAGATGTTACGTCCTCCTAAGGGGGCAAACGCTCCACCCGTTCTGCTGTCGTCACGCGGAGTCATCAGACTAAGGTCTGCGCATAGCCCCGACGTGTGACTGGGTGCGGCTACGGTCGACCGATTTCAAACTCCTATCGGTCTCCAGCGAAGACCGACGCAATCTAAACAGTGCACTTTTTCTCCGTATATGTGATGATTTAATAAATAATTAGACATTATCCATGCTCGTAGGTACTCATTTGCAGGGGCATGGCCGTTTTCAACCAAAAACGTACCCTTTTTGGCCGATTCACTTTTCAACTAAATTTAAAATAGGTCGATTCACTTTTCGACCAAAACAAAAATGTATATAATAAATTTAAAATAATAAAATAATGATGTACAATTGTTGTCAATAATTATTAAAATATTAATATAAAAGAGAACAATAATTTGTATCTAATTTGATCTCTTATCGTAATGAAAATTGTTTGCATTTTTTTTTTCGAAAAATCGGAACATTAATTTTAAAAATTTTAGGACTTCGCTCGTTACGCCTGCCGGCTCCACTCACACACTCGAGTGCCACTGCATGGCACTTTTTTTTTGGGGGGGGGGGGTGAGGCTTATAAGGGAATTATAGTGTAAGCCGAACCTAGTTTTTGTACAAACCTTGATACTATTGCAAATGGGATTATGCTCTTTATGTAAACCTAAAACCTTGCTACGCAAGTAAAACCCTGAATCGTCATTAAATTATTATAGTAGTTTCCATCATAATCAAACATTGTAAGTATATTATTATTTTATTATTTTAAATTTATTATATACATTTTTGTTTTGATTGAAAAGGGAATCGGCCGAAAAGGGAAGGGTACGATTTTGGTCGAAAAGTGGATTGGCTGAAAAGGGAAGGGTGCGGTTTTGGTCGAAAACGGACTCGCTCATTTGCAGTATTGCAAGACAGTGTTATATCATTATTTTCGGATCTTATTACTCTAAAAATTATTCCCCTCACCTCAACAACATTGATCCGATCAAAATGTATGAACAGGCTATTTTGGACTTTTAGTGGTAAACATAAAGTGATAAACTAATATAAACTATTCACCTTTTATTTCAATATAATTTTAAGTAAAATTAAAATTTGAAATTAATTTCACTTAAGAATTTAAGGTTAATTTGTTGGAATACGTTTAAAGACCAATTTAGTATAATAACTTTACTATCAAGGAAAAATTAGATTTTTGTACTTTCTAAATTTGTAAATACCATAAAAAAAAATACCATGATTTAGATTGAGTATTATTTAAAAAAAAAACTATATCAAAAATGAACGTAGGTGATTGAAGACATTTCAATTAAATCATTCCAAACATTTTAGACCAAGAATGCACAAATTTAATTTTAAAAACCGTAATGGATACAGAGATCATCAGTGGGTGGAAATTTACTTCCTGAGATCTACCATGGTTCAAGAAAATCTTGATTTTATTTACATAAAAAAATTTTTAGGTATCTGTTTGGTCCTGCCAACAGCAACGATTCGTGTCGCCAAAACCGTCGGTACCACTTCAATTTATTATGCTTATTATTGTAAATTTATATTTTCATTGGTAATTCTAATATATTGTAATCCTCAATAACTTCAAAATCATCTTTCACCTACAACTTACTACTGTTTGAAATGTATAATTTAACATAGTGATAGATAAATATTATTAAGTTATTGTTACTTGACAAGTCAAAATTAAATACATTGTATCTTTTCTTGATTATCTGCGGAATATGGTGGCATGGCGTTCACGGATAATCCACTAAATTCAAATTGAAACAAATATCAAAGTATTTTATAATTAAAAAAATTAAGTCTTTTAATGTTATATGATATTTAAGGAAAATTAAATAAGAAAACCTTTTATTCCTTTTATTCATTTACAAATTCTAATACTTGTATATGTACTGTTTATTTTTTGAAATAATTTAACACTTCTTTTAAACTTGCAGATTAAATTTCTTCAACAACTAATCTTTTCTTTTTTTTTGTACATATACACGTAGTTCATTACGCATAAAACCATCCGTCTTAAGTACACCGTAAAAACAATAAATTCAAAAAGTTGTAATTATAGAAGTAGTTTCTTCAGTTTCTAGATCAAAACCCTGACTTATACCTTGTATTATACCTTATGTTCTTGCACTACAGAATCTAGTATGTGTGGAGCAATATAACAACATACATGTTGTAGTTAATTTTTAGTGTTAAAGACGTATACTAAAAAATTAAGATGTCATCGAAGCGGTTATAGCCTATAAGCGCAAAAAAAAATACCTTTTTAACAACCCATAAGCGCAAATCAATTTTATAAAAAGGAAGTATATTTTATTAAAATAATATAATTATTAAGCTTTTAGTGATTATAAAATTAATTAAAAAAATTTAAATTTAAATGATATATCAGTAGTAGGTATAATATTATAATGAGTACCTTAAATAAATATTAATATTAAATTTGAAACTTGAAGCCAACATTTTTCAAATAGTCTAATCTGCAAATCTTTTTTTCGGTATACATATTCATTGCATTTATATTGGAGTTGACTTTAGAGCTTCGTTTTATAGTTTTTCGCCCATTTGAAGGTGGCTCAGCCCAGAGGTGCGGTAAATATCTGCTGACATTTTCAATAAAATTTGCTAAAATATAATCAGAAAATGTTGATACCTTATCATTGTCAGGAGCAATAGAAAATAGTTCATAAAATGCATCAGATATTTCAGTGAAAGGTAAAAAAGCTAATCCAACAAAAATACTTTAACCCATTTGAAATTTCTGATTCATTTTCGTCATATTCAATTTTAAGTCCCAATTTTCCATTTTTTTGTACCAAACTTGTGCTAGGTGAAACCGGCGACATTTAATTTGTGCATATGGAAAAATACACAAAATTATAAGCATTTTATCATTATGAGCAGATAATTCAAAATCCATAAGTATATTTTGAGATATACTTATATAATAATTATTATATATATATATTAATTATGTATTAGTACATAATGTTTTTTTTAAATGCCACATTTTGGCACAAATATCAGTTGTTTTGGATGACAACATACAATACACCACTTGAACGTATATTTATTTATGTAGAACATGAACTGTATATAGAAATACTAATTGGTTGTGAAAATTAAAAATTTTGATTCTTCATCTACATGACAAAATGTTTTTTTACGATTTGTAGTAATTATTAATAATTTTAAAGTGAAACTTATAGTGTAACGGGTGCAATATTTCTTTTTGCGCTTTTATCCCACTACTAAGGTACAAAAGCGCAAAATGAATTTGCGCTTTTGGATTTAACCGATCGAAACGATTATTCTTAATGGAATCGATGGCTCACTCATATGAAGTTCTATGCAATTTTTAAAAACACTTTATATGTTTCATATTTTATCCATCAACTATTACTATAAATAATATCTTAATAATATATTATATTATTTAATTATGAATATTTTCATAATAATCATCCTCTTATTGGTGGTAGCACTTTTTCGGCTTTGTGGTATATAACAAAACAAGACACCAACTTTTGACTGGTTTTTTACGAAATACACCTCCAAAATTTGGAATAAATAGCCTAACATCCAAAATCCAAAATCCAAATTTTCGGACAGTTCAGATTTACGTCACATCACTATTATTATATTTTATCATAATAACGTAAAAATTAACTGTTTTCGCAATTATGCTTATATATAAGCTTTACACAAAAATAAGTAAAATACTAATAAAAACATAGAAACCATTGGTATAGATATAATTTATAATATTATTATATTTTTGAAGTGTTCGATAATCAAAATCTATTAATAATAAATTTTTTTGTTTGCAGTAAATATATGTAATTTCAGTCACAAATTTCATAATGCAATATTAGGAGACATGTACACTATCAGTAATAGTTTGGCTGTATAAAACAAAAAAATGATAATACAATGCATTATCAGTGAAAATGCACTACTCATTTAAATTTAGGTAATTAAGGAAACACAGCATGATTATTAGTGCATTATAATCACATGATCAATTGAAACCAACATAACTACATTTTGCACCTCCACTTCTGTCATACTCTCTATCACATCTTACGAAGTTCTGACTTCCAAATGTAAATATTAATTTGAAATTTTTGAAACTATCCCCCATCTCTACATTATGCAATCATTTCCGTTAGCAATAACACAATAATTGTCATTATAACGGTGCAGTAATCGGGACGCTTGTCATAATTTTTTCGATTTGACGATAAACATTCAAACAACTAACGTAACTGATTATTTACAAGGGCAGATTATATTAGTAAGTTCACGACTGACTACATATACAAGCATTGTATTACTTGAGTTTTGGTTGCATTGAATGTGGTCGACGTGACCATACGCGTGTACAAGTCAATTTATGATTTAAAATGATTCACTTAATGTCATTATTGCGATGCTATAGCGTTATTATTGTTTATTGTTTTTGAGCGGGTAAATATGTTTTGTTTTCCCAAAACTTAAAACGGATTTTTGTCGACCACTGTACAACAATAACGAATAACAAACATGACGTGTTATTATCCGGCCTTCCGATAAACAATTCACAGTATTCAAGCCAATACCATTTCGTTTGGTCGATGATAAATTTCAGAAGCGGAGCTTCTAACTTATGAAACACTTTGTTAACGAAATATTAATTTTTAAATCGGAAATTCGTGCAATTGGCGACACAGACGTCCGGTCTCTTTTATGATGTAACAATGATTCACTAATATAATTTGCTGGTGGCAGCTTATATAGACACGAAATTGTATCTATGAACTTGATCAATTATTGCATATCGAAAAACATATGTGGCTAACGCTTATGTCTCTGCGTGGTACCATTTATTTTGAATCGGTGTTGATTTTAAATCGTTTGGTACATTGTTTTTCCATCTTTATTTTTTTATAGCTACATTATAATACAATATAATTAATACCAACAGCTTATCGGAAACGCAAAAGGTATACGTCATTTTGAAAGCTTACAGCTCAAGGGTTCTCTGAATTCTAAAAGCCTCAGATTTCATAGTAAATATTTTCAGTGCAAAAAATATATTTGGTATTGTTTATGAACACGATTCAATGATTTATCATAACTTTAACTTTTAATAAGAAAAAAAGTACATTCAATGCACCCAGAAAACCTCAATTTGATCTTACTTTTAGCTTTGATTAAACCCAAGGATGGTCCAAACAATATGCCAAGCAGGTATTCTGAAATCGAAAATATTGTAAATTCTGAGGAACTATTGATAATGCAGTTAATGACTTTCGAGTATTATTTTAGTCGTTATTTCGTATTACTTCATCACATTGAATTTCATTCCTTATTTTTTTATTTATAAGCGAACAATTTTTTTCTACAGTACCACTGTACAGGCACCTCTATACATCGAAGGTTCTTGATTTACACTTAGAATATCATTATTACTAGCGCGATCATATATTTTCAACGGTATGTACGCTGTGAAAAATAAAAATTACTGTACGGAATATCGCATTAAATACGTTAGTACACGCACTTGGTTTGTATTCAGAGACGATCAAAAACATATCGCGTTTAATGTGGAGATTCTTATGTTTAAATAAAACACGATTTGCGAAGAAACCTTGAAAAAGTTTAATAATGATGCTCATCAAAATACACACCAAAAGACAATATAATGATCGAAATAACAAGTGGTTCTCCTTGATCACATAGTATTTACCCCAAAACCAACTACACGTGTATATTGTTTCGGCTTTTATTTTGCAAAATTACCGCAGCCTACACTTTACATAGATATAACATCACGCATACTCCTAACCTACTGACTTCCTTGTAAATTACAATATTAATAGCTTCGTACGAAAAATCCTATAATAATGTGTTTCACGGCGCATACAATTATAAACGATTCGGTACAGTGCGAAAAACGATTAAAATATTATAACGTTTCTACTACCATAATATCACATTTTTTCTATCCAGTAGACACTCGTTTCCCATTTCCACATGAGAAACGGTATAATTTTAATTTCGTAATGATTATTTACACGTAATTACAAATACTGCGGCTTCAAAACGGCATTAACAATTCCAGATCAATTATGTTAATTACTAATTAATGCCACTCACTGTTTATTCTCTTAACTTAATGATGTAATAAAAACATTTTTTTTTTCGTTTTACAGTACAAACAATATGTTTTTAAACACACGTTTTTAGGCCTTGTACAATGCACTCTTCTACGTTAAATATGCTACAATAATAAAAATCTATAGCGTTTAGTGTTGGATTCTTCCAATCAATAAATCATGTCAACGTTTAGCTTGAAAAACTTCGAACTCCTAGAAATTCACATGAACGTATAATAATGTATTAAAATTAAAATTTTCAAATTCTTGTGGGTGAATCCAGTAAAAAAAAAAAAAAAAAATAATAACAATAATACTTTTTTGTGACTATTTTAATATAGCATAAATTAATATTTAATCAGACTTTTAGACCGCTACAATAATATTTTTTATTAACATTGTTCATTTCGATGTTGTAATAATTGGTTGACAAATAATTAATATACCATTGGCGTGTAGGTAACCAAACGAAAAATAAAAAAATCGGCAGACAGGTTTTGCCTATATTTCTCATATCTTTTCAATTTATATGTTGGTATAAAATGAATTATGTTAATAATTTATCGGCGCCGCTTTTTGTAATTATATAACTATAACATACTTTATGTACGGTAATTACTAATGATAATATTAGTAAGAAGCATTTGATGCAAATTAATTTTTGATGATATTATTACATATATAGTATTAAATATATAATAACATCTTGTTTGTAAAAAAATGATTAATTTTTATAATTAATGAAAATTATTATTTGAACAAAATGACACGGTTAATTTCTGCAGATCTTTAGCTTGAATCAAATGAAAATAATTACTTAATTGATTTGCTCAGTACACACTATTTAATAATTATTTAATTAATATTTAATAATAATTGTTTGTTGACTATTGAATAATATAATATAATCATATGGTTTCAACTCGAACACTTTCCAACAATTATTCGACGTTCAAATAAATCGTGATAAAAATTGGTTTTAAAAAAAAATCGTAAATAATCGTACCGAATTCACTTTTGAATTATCAAAATAGTAAAATATATTTCAAAGGCCAAAGCAGTTTGTTGTTATTAGATACAATTTGAATAAAATAAAATTAATTCAGTACAACTGTAATATCGTGACTACACAGTATTATTCCTAAGTATATTTACTTAATTTTTAATAGGTTTTGTCCTTTACAGTTTATTTCATATTTTATAAAACTATGAGTATTATTATAAGAAACAAATTATTATGTAAATTATGAATTATATTTGTGATTCCGTGATACAGTTTATTCATACCTATGGCTCGTAAGTTATGTATTAAATTTATATAAAATAATAACAGTTAAAAAGAAAATAACACTTACAATAATTACAATATACACTAGTGACTTTGCTAAGCGATCCACAACAAATTTTTAAAACAAGAAATATTACTTTCAAAAATAAACATAATACATACAATTCATTTTTAGGTATAATTATAATTCTCCAAAGAGCAGAAAAATAAAGAAAAACCATTTTAAATTTCGAATTAAATGAGCCAATTTTCTAATCGTATCTTTGTAAGAACTTCTAATATATTTTCTTACAAACATTTCAATATGATGATAAAAAATCATTTGCTATCGATTGTTATATTTATTTGAAATTTAAAAAATTGCTTTCCATGTATAAGACTAAAAGAAACGGAAAATGCTAAAATTGTACCAAACACTTTTTAGTGAGACATGACTTACAGAATACGTTTTGAATAATTTGATCAAAAAATTATTGATCCAGGATATTTTAAATTTTGGAAGATTATTTATTATTGTATGGATACAAGACATTGCTTGTGGTAATAAAACACTTTTAATCTATTTATTTTTATAATTTAGATCAATAATTTGTGTATAATATGTACTGTGTTAACCAGTTAACTACATATCTAATGTATTATGTGATGATTAATTACTATGGTCAAAATTGTTGTCGAATTGCAGCCGCGCGTGATAACAAAAATCAAAACAGAGTTTAAGACTTGCTTGATTTCGGTAAAGTTTGATCTTCAAACAATGTCAGTCTCTCAACTATAATGTTTTTTTTAATAACACATAATATAAATAATAAATAAAAACAAAATATATATTATATATTATGTTTGTACAAAAATACGTCACGTCCTGCATACACAACATATTACATAGTACATTTCATCGACAACTATTACGTACCTACTATTATAATGAATCCACTTCAATAAAAGTTCGTCGTAGGTAATTATTCAACAATGATTAAGATAACATATGTGTAAATAAAATATTTATATACATACCTTTACCTATTATTTATTATATAAATGATCAATAAAATATTTAAAAATGATAACGTACATAAAATAAAACTAGAGTATATTTAATTTAAGGTACTTAAAGATAAAATATTATTAACAATTTTTACCATAGCTGTTATAATTTATAATTGGAACTGTTCATTGTTTTATATTTTTTTTTACAATACTTTCTTCACGACTTGGTAATTAATTAGTCTCGTCCCGCGTTTATTTATTTTTTTTTTTTTGCCTCATTTTTTTCATAATCTTTTCAGCGTTTAAACGTTTAAAGAAATATATTGTGACGTTTTATTATATTATATTGTTGCACGGTTCGGTACTTAACGATTTTACGTAGTCCTCACACGTATAGGTGTTAAATACTTTTACTGTAAAATATTCAGCGTTTTACCTCTTTCGAAACGAAACCACCACCAGAAATTCTCAATTAAATTAAAGTATTGGCACTGTGGCCACGCTACTCGTAGAAGCTATCCGAGTTAATTAATAATTAATTAATTAATGTCTCCAGTTATTGCTACCTAATTTATTATACGATAATAATATTATCGCATTGACATAGATTTCTATATTATGCTCGTCACTATATTGTGTACATTCCGTCCAATAAATAACCATGCGGCCTACAGATATATTTTATTTTTTCGGATCTCAAGAGGTTACTCATTAACTGTGATATATTATTATTATACTAATTGATGAACATCCTAGGTAATAATAATAATAATTTTAGGTTTCGAATTAATTGATACAACCGATCAGTATCATATTTAACCAATAGTTTTTAAACGTTTTCGGGACATGAAAAAAAAATCCTGCGTTCGTCTTTGAGTTTCCGTGATGTTAAAACTGATCATGTTTTATTTTTGATAATAATACATCATAATCGTATTGCTGACTTACTATATTATTATTCACTAACGATATCGAACTATGTGTCAAAAATGTTATCAAACAAAATTGCGATAAAATCATAAAAATTAACTATGATAACCACAAAAAAATGAATATGTAATATTATAAGACACACGAATACATATTAAAAAACAATATTTTGTGATAGAAATTTGTTAAGCATTTAAGAAGACGTTACGCGGAAACAGACATAATAAATATTCGAATTTAACTGTTCCAATAATAATCCATCATTAGTGTTCATTATGACTTTTTTATCACCCATATGAGGTTTCTCACATCTCCGAATTATAAGTCAATCGAATTAAAGGAGTATTAATCCTTTGTTACTATAATGATTGTCCATGTTTTTTATCATTTTTATTTTACGCCTCACTCGACCTATGATCTTTTTATTCAGTCGTTCATTTGAAAATTTCGATTTTAATTATCTGATACGAATTTTATCTTTCATTTTGGTAATATATTATATTATTATTTAATATCAGTTCCATTACATAATTTTTTAGGAACATTCCTTAGATCTCAAATAATTGTATTATTTTATCGATTCCTATTTAGATAATAAAAATATGCTATTAAATTGATTTTGTAATTCATTAGTATGGATTCCTGTGTAATAATCAATTTTTTGTGAATATTAACTACGAATAAAAGTAAAAATGTTTTTTTATTTATATTATTGTTATATTTGTACGAAAAAAATATTTTAACGGATCTGAAGACTCCTTGAGAAATATTAGAGTAATAATAGCACTATTAAAATTATTATGGTTCAAAATTGTTTTCCATAACATTTATAACATTTCCTAAAACACACAAAGTAATTAAAAAGTAAATTTATGTATATATTATACATTAATTTTATTAATTAAAAATGCGATATGTCACTACTATACTTTTATTCATTATTCTTAAAAATGTTTGTGATTTTTGTTTGTTGACTTTATTAGAATGAAAATTATCACCAATTATTATTAAAATTATCATCAATATTTGTAATATACACATAATTATTTCATTAATAACTTTCACGGTACAACATGTATACGTTTAATTAAAGCGGTAGAACAAAATTAGCGATAGTAGAGAGTTTAGTCGTTAAACATTTGAATAGCTTATATTTTTGTTTTGTTTTTTATTTTGTTCTACTATTGGTGAAAATATAAAAAATATAAATGTTTGTGTTGATTGAAAAAATGTACAGTATGGCTTACTGCATAAAATACCATTGTTAATAGCCCAATAGCTAAAATTGTAATTTAAATCAATAAAAAAAATGTTATGTTTACGAAAGAAAAAAATAAACAGTTTAACCCCGATTTACTGTGTTTCGATTATTCGAGATCGCAATTAATCGTGCTCAGTCTTCCAAAATTATCGTCGCTCGAAATTGTTCATCTGAAAAGTTTAATTAGGTTGGACGAACATATTTTTATATTATGTACACTTATCAAAAACCGTAAACGAACTTTTCAACGATAAAAATGTCACAGGTAGATATTAGTTATTTAAAATTAATGAGTCTAATAGAAGTTCTTCAACAATCATATTTATCTAATCACGTTATAACTAATACATATGGGCAGCGGCGGATCGGCCCACCGGGATACCGGGAAAGTTCCCGGTAGGCCGCTAGTCGTATTATAACACTGGGCCAATGTACTTGAATTAAAAATTATTTTATAAAAATAACATATTTAAGTATATTGTATTAAATTTTAAGAATGTGATAAAAACCTAGTGTAAACGTGATGTTAAACAGTTCCACGAGCATTTAATCCATAAATAAAGGTGACTTTTATGAAAAATTATTATTATTGTTCAGTTATACGGTAATTTCCCGGGTCGAAATGTTTAGCCAATCCACCGCTGCATATGAGAAATTTTCGAGCCTGTCGAATTTGTTTCATATTATTTAGTGTATTTTTAGCATTTTCTATAGCCCTTTCGAAAACAGTCATTGAGAAAATAATATTATACACACTTAATATGCATAAAAAATTATAAATTTTTTCATAATTCGTTTAATAAAAAGTCTCGATTAACCGTGTTTTTTATTTATCCGTGTAACCCTTCCCCACCATTGCCACAGATAATCGAGGTTCTACTGTATATATTATACTAAACGTACACCATACGTTTGTACAAGTAAATGTTCAACATATTTAAATAATATACGAATAAAGTTTTTTTTTTTTTTTAATAAACTATTATTCATCCGGCATATCGACGATCGGCCGTTAAATATCTGCCCGATATATTATTCGACCCAATAGTCGACAACCGTGGTAACTTTGTTTACCCGAGGGTGTCGGCCCAATGTCGTAATCTTCTCATCAAACTCATCATTTATGATAAAATTTGGTAAAGGAAACCGTGTATGGACCAATGTATTTTATATTATATTTTTAGATTAAGACACATAATTTATGTTTTCCTGAATTGTCAAAGGACAACAGCCACTCTTCCTATTTTTGGATACGCTACTGAGTTGTTATAAGATCAACCCTCCTCGGCGATCGCGGAATACCTACTGATAATGGATTTTGCTATGTTTCAAAACGCGGTTGAGATATTATGATTATATGACCAATGCGCGCGCGCGCTATGTTCAAAACTTTCGATAATCGCGCGTACATCTGTTAAACAAGTAAATCAATCGGTTATAAGTACTATTTATTATTATAATACAGTCTGCGGCATCTGTCGTTTTACATATAATATTACGAAGGTATTAAAATTATCAAAAAATGTTTACGTTCGAAATCGTCAAAAACATCCCTTACATAGTTATTAACAGAATATACCTACATAAAATTCGTATTTCTCACATTCAACGTACACTATTACTGCAGCGCCATATTATAATATCAAATTATCGTAGACACTCTTGTTTAGAAATGGGTGAAAATGGGTTTAATGCGTACCTGTAAGATATAATCGTGAAAACATTTGGATCATGTGTATTTACTACGTCGTATGATAAACACACGAGATCCTATTTTTTTTTTTTTAAATATAAAGCATAATATGTATAAGCCGATCAAATGGTGTGTACTCAATGGCCTAGACAGAGGGGTTAATGGATCGTAACTCCCTTCCCTGAAATGTATGGTTAGTATGGCTCACGTACGAATTTTTTTTACCCAACAGCGCAGCATGGTAAAAAAAAAAGGTTGTCGGCATATAAATAAAAACAGTTAATTCAGCATAATATAATATAGTATGATACGTGTGTACGTACGTAAAAATAGGTTAATACATTGATTAAATATATTTAATATATACATTTTATAATCTCCCTCTCCAAAAATTAATTCCAATTTACACCACTGTGTGTACTCAAGATATTTTATCCGATTGGTTTGATCTTTATGGATTGAAAAACGTTTACTATAAAATTGTTTTGCTCACGGACTTGGATGGAGTTTTAATCGGACGTGATTCAGTAGATCGAACTATAAGGTTCGCGGTCATCTTACAACTATAATAAAGCGGTGAACTAATGGGCAACGTGTACAGTGTAGACTGTACATCATAAGCACTGAAAGTTTTATTTCCTAGATCGAAAAAATATTTGAATGCAAGTTTCCGATAACCTGCATCTTAGATTTTTATAACATTAAAGATATTATGTTATAATTATTTTTTATTATTATTATTATTATTATTATTATTATTATTACTCTCACTAATATTATGATTAATAGTTATGAATTATTGTAACCCACTATTTATTCATAATCAATAATATTTTATTCCGTATATCTATGATTGTGTTTTATAGTTTATGCAGTCATATGAACTTTTTAAATTCAATAAGCTGTAGAAAGAGTTAATGTAATAGAAACGAAAAACATTATATTAGAACAACACGCATCAGAAATATATTTATAAAACATAGTTAAGAAATGTATCTAACAAAAACTAATTTTAATAAATATTGATACTTGAATTTAGATAGAATTTTGCTGAAAAGTTAAGTACGTATTTTATTCTTTCAAAACTTATCTTATATATCGTATTTGTTCTATATTTTATTAAGATTATATTTGACTGTAGAATATTACATGCAACTCACATTTTGCACATATCGATTTTTTTTTTTTTTTTTATGATTGAAAAACCCGCCTTATATTATCATTTGCTATCTCGTAGTGTTCATTTTTATATGTATATTCACAGCATGCGTTTGAACTTACGTACTGCCTTTGATTAAATAAAAAACATCAAGGTTACAAAAATCCTCATAACCCCTCCCACTCCCGTTACAGTATATTTTTTTGTGTATAACCACAACAATTGAATTGTACTTTAACTTTAATGTGCGATTTATTATTGTTATTTAGATTTGCACTAATAATATGAATAATATTCCTATTGATAATACTATTAATACTATTGATAATACAATTGTTGGATAATACTATTGTTGGTAGGACAACAATGCAATATTCAATAATGCATTACATAAGATTGTGCGACCTCATCATAAAGGTGCAGTCGTACGTTTCATTCATAAATTTGTCACTTTCCCTATTTTAAACATTAAATCATTGTATTCTCATGGACGATATTACAAATGACTAAATTGTTAATCGCTAAATAAGTTTATAATTTATTTGGACGTAAAAAATCTAATTCCATTCAATCTTTTTATTGATCGCATCACTTAAGAAAGTTTTTTTAAAAAAATTCAGTTACATTGAAATAAAAAATAATATAATTTATATTCCTCATATAAGTAAACTTTTAAGTATAAATTATATATTACGACCGTTTCAATAAGTATAAATGTAATATATAGTAGATACTACACATTTCATTGCATGTGAATGTCAAGGTACCTGATCTTGTGTCGTGACTGTAAATTAAGTTTTTCTATCTCAATTTATATTTATTTACTCAATAGGGTAATGAATATTCAACAATATTTTTTAAACATATTGGGTGAATTTAAAACTATTTTTAAATGATTAACTGATTTAGGTTTAACACGTATACAGGGTATACCTATTTCAATGTCAGACGCTTAAAAAATACAATATTTGTAACACGAATATACATAATGAAAATTTGTCATCGATCGGAAATAGAATAAAATGTAATCTGTACGAGTTCAAATTTGAATGACCATTAAAAAGTTGTTAATTACATTAAATTTTATTCAACGCTGTGTTCAACTCATCACACAAAATAATGTACTGATATGACTGGGAAACAATATTATAACTTCGAAATAATATATTTTAAACATTGTTAGTTCTAAACAAGACTGTAAATTATTTTTCAAATCGATTACTATTAAGTTATTGATGATTATCCATACTAATATGTGTGTAAATTTACAGCACTATTGCTGTAACAACAGCGAGCTTAACTTGAATAAAGCAGTATTTTATAATGATATAATTAAAATAATTCATTAAGTCATTATAATACGTTAGAGCCCTTTATAATGGACAGGCATTATTATACTTAACTATAATGTGTACATTATTTAACTACTAGATTTTGTCTTAAAAGGCGTGTCTTTAAATTGTATATGTATTGTTTGTATTGTGTATTGTTTTTTTTTGTGTATGAATCATATATGTAAACCCATCAAATTAATAAAAGCTATTTTTTTTTTTTTTGGAACTTGTTAATATATATTTATATTCTTTTCTTAAATATTTGTAATGTAGGTATATTTATACCACTATATTATGTGAATTACTATTTTTTACTTTCATTTGAGATAGTGTTTATATTAAGTCCATTTTAATATAAAATTAAAATACAAATAGTATAGTATTATGTCTAGAAAATTCGTAAAACGTGTTTTGTTAGATGCTATATATCATGCGAAACTAGAAAATTATCAATATTTTACACAGTATATGTTTTATTTTTATTAAAAAAAAAATAAATTTATAAGAAAAATGCAAATTGTATTCAACATATTTCACTTAGGTAAATATAGTATTCGAACTCATAATTGATAAAAGAATTCACAAAATTTTAAACTGTTCGTAGCAGCTTTTAAAGACATGTATGTATGATTTACAAATTAAATAAATTAAACCGAAAATGTAATAGTTCTATAAAACGGCAATATTTTTGTACGGATTTTATTTTTAATTCAAAGTTTTGAACTTTAGTGAAGACATTAAATGATAACTAATAGTTATATAATTTTTTTAAATTTTTTTTTTTTATTTTGTTAATCTTATTTTGTTTGTAATCTGTTATGACATAACTAGTTATTCACTAAATCACATATTATAGTAGCAGCTACATAATATACATAATACGAGTATAAGGTGCGTTTGAAAATCTATACGGAAAATTTTGTAAAATAATATTGATGAGTACTTATTTAGAATTTGAAAAACGTCAACCACTCGAACGATCCGACGACCTCCGTTCAAAATCAATGTTCGAATACAAATATTTATTTATCGTTGGTGCCCGACATCTATTAAGTTGTTCAAGTTTTTTTGTTTTTTTTTCGAAACGCCTGTGTGCCTTACGACGATTGACTCAGACACAGCGCATTCGAAACTAAGTCGTCCAAAGGTTTATTTACCGACGATACGGTAAAGGTTATAACACTATATTATTACAAGTTCGTCATCCTCGACTGAAGCGATTGCGACGAAGGCAGATATCTCAAGCAGCTTTGTCGATAAGCTACAATCACTAGCTGCGCGTCCAACGACCATTGGTCCGTTTATTTTATCTATCGTTTCGGGTTCTCGGCGAACATAGTGAGAGAGAAAGAGTGAGAAGTGTAAATAACAATATCAAAATACGAATATACATATAATATTGTATTTACATTACGTGTTTATAGTTTTAATACTCGCACGAGTGCGTGTGTGTACATACAAAATACGTAGCGCTTTTTAATTTTATTTTATTTTTTTATTATTCTAATCATTGCATTATTTCTGTTGTTGCCTTTGCCCTCCTTCCTAACCAGACATTCATCGCCGTCACCACCACCGTGCTTATAATGTATATAGTTACGCCGGTAGGAGAAGGAGCGACCGGTTTCCATTATATAAGGCCGCGTCTCGTCAGATTCGGTCTCTGTGTACTCAGATCGCTCAGTAACATACGCGACACGTACAACTTTTTTGCTGTTCCGATCCAGCAAAAAAAAAAAAAAAGGAAAAATATCCAATTCGAAAACCACTCATCTGAATACCCGTACCTGATTTAATATTTTAATTTTCACCGCAACAAACAACGTCGCACAAGCAGCAACATGAGGACCAAGTTGGAAATGATGGGTCAACTCCGTTCCTCTTTTAGCGAACTCAACATCTCCGAAGGTTTTGAATTCGACACAGAAATAGTCACTAACGAGGTAAGAATTCATTCTCACGCGTAAATATTTTTTTTTTATTCCCCGCGGGCACATTTTTTGCCCAAACACGAATTACTCTTCAGACACTATTATACAATATCGTTTTCCCGTTCAACAAAACGTAATAGCATATATTATAATGATTTCAGTACAATACCCGCATATACATATAATTACTATACAGTCGGAATATATATATATATATATATATATATATATATTATTGATATAGTAACATCATATTTATGTAACACATTATTTTCTTGTACACGTGATGTGATTTCGACGTATGATCGCACGCGTATGCACTGATGGCCGTTATTCCATACAGAAACCATAAAAATGTAAATCCGTGGTTTTAGATAACACTCCGGATTAGTTCGATTTTAAGACGCACACAACACCGATCATGATTAAACACTTATTTTCGTTACATTATTACGTGCAGTCTAACCGAATATAAAATTATTTTTCATTCTTCAATCTCCAAGTATGTATTTCGCTTGCGATCCTATTCTAAACCCGTGCGCATTACAGCTATGAATGATTTTATTATTTCGTAATATTTTGTTCCGTCGAGTATCATTTTTAAAATACACCGTTTAACCACGACGCAGCGAATTTCATTTTTCGTTTTATAATATTATCTAACACATTTGACACGATACACGTCATTACTACAGTAGTGTATAGAATTCGTACAGCGAATATATACATGTGCACTATGTACGACGCACTGCGCGACCAGCCGGCATGTTCAACACTATTAATGTAGTCGCGTTTGTAAATTGTCATATTAAAGTAATTTACATATTATAATTTATACAGTGTCGCCTGAATAAATTACCATTATTCCCAAACAGCTCTGCTAATGTGTGTATGTAAACCGTGGCATATAATCGCCGTACGATGGATATTAAAAAACGATAATCGACGTATTTCATAATAATTTTTCCTGAAGTATGCTGCGCGGTAAAATCGTGATGCACAATCATTACGGTAATCCGCGACAAAGTTTTTGTTTTTCGTCTTAAAACGAGTGTTTTCTTTGTTTTTTACGCTTTTCCTCGGATATGATACTTGATGTGTTTTTTGATGTTTCGATATCGTGCACAGCGGATACGCATAAGTGCCGTGACGATGGTAGACGGACACAGCACGACCACGACGACGCCGCCGAAGTTTCAACCCCACTACTGGCCGTGCAGGACCACTCGGTAATCTGCACGAGCCGGTCAAGGTACTTCCGCGAACTTGCGTTTCAGCATATTTTTTTCTCGTCCATCTCCCCCAAGGTTACATGATTTACAAATTTTTATTCCTTTTTTTTTTCCTTCTCTTGTTTTTTTTTTGTTTAATTTAGATTATCGCCAGCCAAACAAGAGTTAAAATTCCGACTTATCTACATATATCGCATAAATATATATCGAGATCCATCATCGTGGTGCTGGGTGTTGGGCCTCGCGAAATTAATTCCTTCGCTAATATACAAAGCCCCGTGACTTTGCAACGACCTTAAATGCGTCACGCACATGACCGACCCAGTTTTCCTCATTAAGATTTGCGTAACGTATACACATCAAGTGTATGTAGATATTAGATTTATCGTGTGTATCACTCATCCGAACAACGTATGCGATTGTGTATCGATCATCGTAGCAAACGGTGAAGCTGACACCTGTTTCTCGGCTGTGCCGCTCGCGACCTCCTCGCGCTCCTTGACCATTTTGAAAGATCGCAACGAAATTATATATACTACCCACTTCTGCGTGTATGCGTAATATTGTGTACACGTATTTTCTATGTAGGTAAAGAAACTTTTGGTTCACGAAAAATATATATAAATGCTGATTTGTCAACATCGTTTTTCACCGTGTCCCCCCGAACGATATTAATCACGCCATACTACTATGTCATTGACGTCACTTATATGGGAATTGGGGGTGGGGGTGGAGAGAAGAGAGAATTATACGTTTTTTTTTTTTGTGAATACGCAATACGCAATATATAGGTTGGTTATTTTCTTCGTTCGATTCAATTCTAATAACTGCACTGCAATACGTACTTTAAGCGAAGTTGATGAATGTCACTGCAATTAAAAATCCAAACCAATTGAATACAAAATCGAATGCGTATTTGCTGTACATATGTATAGTATAACTATGTATGGTAGCCATCGATATAATCTAGTCGAATTAAAAAATAAAAAGCAAGCGAGTTATACGATTTTTAAATTGCGAGCGACTAAAGAAAATACATAAGACGTTTAATTTATCTCGATTTGTTAAAGCTATACAATTTATTTTTGATTTACTGTGAAATAAAAATAACTATTGCATTTTTATCAATTCCATATACGCGTGCATTGGTTAAATATTTCGTATTTAAATCGTTGATTTCGAAAATATTCAAAGACAAATAACTATGTATTAAAATATACGTAATATTTTATTTCTAACGAATAATTTAACTGAGGGTTCGTATAATTAAAATACATACTATTCATAAATCTAGTTTGCAAGAGTACTCTAAAATATATCGAGATGGTAGAATTCATTGCAATTTAAAAAAAAAAAAGTTTTGTAACATATTGTATAACGTATTCTTATTAGTAGATTCATTAAACATAATATATATTTTATTTAATGAACAAGTTGTTATTTCATTTTGAAATTCATAACAAGTTAGCAAAATGTGAAAGTTAAAAACGATATTTCTAATATATATAAATATTACTTATCATTGATAGATTTATAATAATATAATATATTATTTTCTATTATAAACTACTTAATTCTCGGGACATTTATTAACACTTGTAGTATAAGGTAGTGAAAGATGAATTCAAGTAGTTTTGACGATTTACGAGGTGATGGTAAAAGCATTGAAAAATTAATTATATACTCATCGTTTTGAACAAACAATAAAATTCTTATAGAATTTATAGGCTAATTTTGTTGCTCTTTGGACACTATTTTCATTTTTAATGAATAAAATAGTTGATCAATTACGATGTCCTTCAAAATTTCGCAGTTTTTGGTACAATTCGTAGAGTTCAAATAAATAATAAAAAACGAAGAATTCGATATGATATATAATACTAAACAGATACTAATATAACATTGAAACTTCATATTTATAATTTTTTTAAATATCCGTTTTCTTTTGTACACAATAAGTGAATTTCATCGTTATTCTGCCCGTAAAACATATCTGTTTCGGCTAATACGTACTTGCGATCATTGATGTGAAATAAACGAATAATGATTAATGGTTAAAATTAATATAATGTATTTTAATGAATTGCTCTCTGATAATATTCACATAATTGGTAATCACTTGATATAACGTTTGCGGCAGCAAGAAAGACAAGTGGTTCCTAAAAGCCTATGTATAGTTTTTTCTCCGTTTATATAGGGCTGACTCATTGAAACCTATCCGTCCTTGAAATGCTCGTAAAATTATATTTCTTTATTTCTCGTTTGTAGTAGTATTCGGATTCGAAAAACTGCGTACTTGTACTACGAAGTAACGTTCCCTCTTTAAACTCCGTGTGTACATTTACTACGACGCAGTTATAGGTACGTGTATACCTTCTATATAGGCGCAATACTGCATTAATTCTGCAACCGGTTAATGCGCGAATTACTACCAAGGACACGCATTACCCTCAGCTGTCGAATTTTCATTATTTTTCGCCATCGTGTCCATGTGAATTTTATTATTTACACGTTGAGTGCTCAGAGAAGCTAAAAAAAACCAGCCGATGGCCGCCGAATACAAAAGGTTGTATGGGTTAATGGGTTATTAATACTATGTATATTTAAATCTGAAAAAAAAATTGTATAATGCGTCGCACTCGGAAAACGATCATAATACGCGTAAAATTGTCAGTTGTACGAAATAAAACTGGAAAACGACAAATAATTTCAATATAATAATAAACTTGGAAAATAGTAATATTGTATTTCTAAAAATCATGCGTACAAAATTATGCTTAAAGACAATTTCGATTATTATAAACATATCAAGGATTATTTTTTTCCAAGTATTGAAACGATAAATAACTATGTATATACCTGAATTTGAAAAAAGTACAAGAGAAAAACAGGTGCCGCTAACGTCTCGGGTTTTTTTTCACCCCATCATTTTGAAAAACCACTTTTTACAACATTTCATAACGTGAACCCTGTGCGCGGTTAGCGGTAGATAATACTAATTCTTCGGCGACCACGGTAAGAAGACCATCGCAGGCCGCCACATTCCTACGCATCACAGCCTTCTCCGTGATTGGCGCGTGCGCACACGTGCATTGAAACCACGCGGTCGTGCACATATTTACACCACATAGTTCGTCAAGAAATCCAAATACAATGCGCCCGATATTTATCATCTGGTCCCAACTGGCGCGAACGGACGCGATTTCCGGTCCGCACTCGTACGAAATCCAAATCCTACGCTTGCCGCCCTATGGAAAACATGAAAGACCCGGTTCCTCGTCCGAATCCGAAACAGAACCACTAACGTATTAACAATTATTGGTACTCGGTCATCACCTCATCCGCGCGTCCCGTCGGCTTCCGCGTTGCGCTTTTTTTGTTTTGTTTCTCCGCGCGGATAAAACCACCCACGTGAAACCGCCATAACGATGCGCGATGGATATATGGTCACACTGAACGGAGAGAATTCCACTCGATCGGCATTCGTCGCCGTCACGGTGGTACCCGTCGAACGTCGTGAACATGTACCCGCCGACGGTGCCCACGATTACTTTTCGCCGTCGGGCTTGGAAAACTGCGAGTACGACGCGCCGACAATCGTCCGGATCCGATAACGATGAATCGCCCGACGAAGACAATACCAATCATTTGATATGGCCGTATGCGCTCGTCTCCCCGTGCGGAATATATCCGTTATGTCATTACAACGCGCAGCGGCGGACGAGGAATGCGTATATTATTCGTCCCGTGGAATGCTCTTCTCTGCCTCCTCTGTACACCGTGTATCGTTTCAATATCATATTCGTACCGATTAATAATGACGAACCGTTCGTTGAACGCATTGGACATTTTTGCATCTCGAAATATCGCGTTACGAATCGTATTTATCATCATCGTAAGGAAATACTCAACGCCAATGGGTAAACGGTTGTACCAATGTTCTAACATGTACGCGCGCGTTACCTCGAGTAAACCGTTGATAATGTATTCCAAGGTTAACGGCACACCACTTGTGTATAATTATAATAATGTTAACAACACTATTTTCGCCGGCCAATCAATGTACCTACGTTATATAAGAAGTCCTTGAGTTCTTTCCAACCCCAAAATGAGAAAATTCTTCTTTACGATCTTCGGTACATCTATGCTTTATTTGCTTTTGATTTGCATCCGAACATCCCATTTCGCATACGATTTATCTATACGCACGAGTACCAAAAACCATTCATCCCTTATGCTCGACTTGTACAAGAAAAATTTAGGTTTTTCATTTCTTTGGCCACTGCTAGAAACTATTCGTATAAATAGCTGGTGATATCAACCGAACCACATTGCTATATGAACCCAAAGTCATTATTATTTAGGTTTTACGGTATTTTAACGAGAGAATTTTTTTTTTCTAACCTTATTTTAATCCTATTTTTCTTATTGATGAATTTCAATAATTAATATATAGTAATAAGCTAACCCAACTAATAATAATTTTATTTATTTATTCAACGTTGTAAAGGAAATACCTTCAGCTTCATTATTATTCGACGATATTTATAAAGATATGTATATATTTTCATATATGAAAACAATTTTTTTGAAAAATCGTATTTCAAATATTAAATATTTATAATTGTATGTCTACTTGACAAAATACTAATTTACTGACCCTCTCCAGTGTCTTTATACACGCATTGATATTAGGTTTAATAATATATTTTAATTTATGCTACGTAGTACGTGAGTGTGTACATGTCGTAGATAAAACGAATACTCTTATCCGTTTTATGCGTCATAATAATCGGATAGGTGATAAAATAAAAGATATTATAACATTTTAATGTATATGTATCACATGTCATATTTCTTTATACTACTGTGTAAATAAAATACTCCAAACAAATAATTGAATACACATGACATTTTCTGTTTTTTTCTTTTTTTATATATCATCCGTTTGACACGATGATATTTAAATCTCTATTTTCTTATTTAAATGCATTATTTTTTTTTTTGGTTAACTGTATTGTCTAAGAAAAAACACTAATCATATATGTTATGTACATGAATAGCTATTAATTGACCCTCCCCCAGTTAAGTACAGTCCTAAAAAAAATATTTAAAAATTGTATCGATACCTCGTACTGATTCATTTAATATTTTAACGATTAACACTTGTAGTTCATTTTTAAAAATCGACGATTAAACTGTTATGGTTGAATATTGATACGCATTCGATGTGAGCTCAGTGGCTGATTAGGGGGCAGGCTAAAAGGCTTATAACCTAGGGCGGCTTTTTTGGGAGGACGGCTTTATTTTTATAGTATTAAGGGTTATTATTGACTTATTAGGTATATTTATATTAATATATTTTTTTTTTATATTTGTCACATAAACACGAATAAAAATAATTTTAAAAAGTTATAATAATACATTAATATGTACATTGTATGATGCGTACCTATAAGCTATAGTAAGAACATTACAATTATTATTACAATTCGAAAATATTTCATTTGTAATAAAATAATTACAGTTAGTTAATAGTTATTATTAATAACTTATTAGTACCTATGTACTTATTGGGAACATCCGACTATGTAAGTATAGGTATTTTTATATTTGGCTATTTATATTTCCGTTATGTAACTGTATAAACATTGTTTATTTGTACTGGTAATCATGGTATCAGAAGTAAAATAATAGACACGAAATATTTTATTTTTAGAAGTTTTCTATTTTAAAGATTTTATATTTTATATATTTTCTTTTTTTTTTTTTTTGATAAAAAAACTGAAAAAAAATTGAAGAGAAGGGTTTAGATCAAATATTGTTGGTTCCTTAGTAGAGTGATAGGGGGGGAGCAAAGTGATTAAGCCTAGGAGCGCCAAAACGCTAAATCCCCCACTGTATGAGCTGGTACTTTCTAATTTTTTTTTAAACACGATAGTGGGTCGAATGTTTATATTAATAACAAACTTTAAATTTGATGGTTAAAAATAGTAAGTTAAAAATTATTTTTGTTTTTTTACGACATATTTATATCTCAATAAAGTATATAATACAATTGTATAATTTGTCATGTATTTAGGCATCTATCTGTTAGTTGTAATAATACAATATAAGTAGTCTAAATTTATAATTTTATAAAGCTTTTAAACTACAATTTTCATTTAGTTAATTTTTTTTTTTTAATTGGCATCGAGAAATTATTTTCTTACCCATCTAAAAAAACAGCAACTAAAAAGATTAATATTATTTATCGTCATATTACATTATATTATAAAACGTTATATGTACGTACTCAGTGATCATATATTACGTTCTAAAATATTTCATAACGATTTTTGTTTTCGATTATAAATAAAAAAGATAAGTGATAAAAAGATACATAGTTACAATGGTATGTTATAATACAATTATAAAGCGATTTGAAACCCGCCGTTAACGTGTAGATACAACTAAAATAAAAAATGAATTATGATTTAGAAGTTCTAAACATTGAACTCTAAAAATAGACGCGTCAAAACGATTCCACCTGGTGATCCCACTTGATGGTGGTTGACATTGCTCGGCCCAATGACTTCCGAGTTGTTACACGCGTGTGTAAATATCGTTTTGAAAACGTTACCATTATAACAAGTTTTCAGTTTCTTCAAATCAATTTATGCACGAAAACTGGAAATTAAAAATAATAGTCATTCCAACGCATCGCGATTAAACGTGTTAGTACACCAATGCAATTATTGTTGTTTATAGTAAGTACGTCGAAAGCACGTCTCACAACGCTTAAGCAACATTTATTTTTCTATAATTTTTAAAACTTCGATTATTTCCTGTTGCATCGAATTTTATGCAATACGGCTAAATTCATGCGAATAGTAGGGGACTATTGTTTGAGAGGAGGCAGAGCGATCAGCCGTGTCGAGCCCTAATCTGAATCTAGTTTTCGGGGCACAAGGGACCACAGCGAGCATACATTCAACGACGATTTGCTCACCCCTCCTTAACGCCGCCCTGTTAGGAGTAAGGTAATTAAGGTACCAGACGAGGGTGTAACATTATTATAACCTTTTATTAATTTTCTTTTTGTATTGCAACAATACTGATGATATACGTGCGATGGGAACCGGTTACTATCTAATTTTAGCAACATCGTATCGGCCTTTCTCCTGGCGATTGGAAAAATAACGAAAACGTTACCGCCACCGCCACCGACCTTGTCCGGGACGACAGTCGCAGCGATGACGAGGGGTGATGGATGGGCGAGACGTCGTAACCTTCAAACGTTCGGCAATAAGGAAGAGTGAGAGAGGAAATGCCGAATGACCGATATCGCTTCTGGTGGTGCGCAATCGAGTGACGTAACAATATCGTTACGGGCGGCGTGAGGAGGGCAACTTTCGGTCGATAGCGCGCGGGGTCTGGTGTCGTGCCGCCGCCGGTGACCTGTTTGGCGCGCGGATGAATGGTCGCGGCGACGCGCGTGCGTGCGATGACGGGATGGGCGGGAGGGGCGTACACACACGCGCACACGATCACACATGCGCGCACGCGAGACACGAAATGTGAAAACTATGCTCCGTGCGCTCTCGACTCGGTGTGGACAGTCGGCTGCCTAACCCTCTCGAGTTGTTGCGTTCCCGTCGTCGTGTTCGCGTGCGTCGTCTGATTTCCGTCTCGTCCCGTCGTTTTTTTTTTTTTTATACTTTTTTTTACACATCGTTTGTTTTTCCCCTCTTGTAAAAAAACAGAAAATCGAATACTTTTTCTCCACCAACACCTCGCACCCGCCGTGTTATCGTATTGCCATCGTTCCGCGTCCTCCGATCGATCACCGGCCCGGGGCGGTTCGAAGTCTACAATCCCCGTGACCAATCCGTGGTTCGTTTCTTGGGATTCTTCTGTGCGCGCCCGTTTTTTTTTTCCATTTTCATAACTTTCGCTTATTCATTTCCGTTCTTGCCGCCGTAAACGTGTGCGTCCACCATGTGTATCGTGCTCCATCCGATCCTGCGTGCCCTTTACGGTTTGTTCACCGGAGTGACTTCGTCCGCCGTCAGAGTCACAGTAAGTAATCGTTGCCGACCCTTCGGGGTGCGAGAAAAACCGATCGTTTTTCTTTCTCTCCCTCTCCCTCTCTCTCTCTCTCTCTCTCTCTCTGTATATACATATATACAAATGTGTCTGTGGAATGTACGCTTGGTAGGTTAATTCACGTGTCGTCCGATTTTCGGGGACGCTCCCGAGAGTTATTCGGACGAGGGCAACAATTTTATGTGTGTGAAACGACCGGGTGTCCGCCGCAGCCGTCGAAGGGAGGGGCGGAGCCACGGAAGATGCTGGGGACACATTTTTACATACGGCGAAAGAACCGGTGTTTTGTGAATGGGGAGACGACGAGTGCGGAGGTATTTATTTTCCGAGTCGTGATAACTCGGCTCCCCTCCATTATCGTCGACCTAACCTAGATTATAGAGGTAAATCGAATTTCTCGATAATGCACCACCCGTCCCATCATTGTTCCATAAAATACATCTCGCTACGAAATTCACGTAACGTAATATTACCCTCTTTTTTTTGTTTTTTTTTTTTTTGCACACGACTCTTCCCTCCCTACCGGGTGTGCTCCCCTAGTGCTCATATGTTCATTTGACGTTTTTGCCTTGTTTATGTGTGCACACACGAGCTGGATTATGATTGTACGATACTATTATTTATATGGTCTGTACTTGCTTTGGACCGTCTGGGATAGTTACGCGTGTTTGCAACACGTAAGACGAACAGACGAAAAAACGTATTCGACCTTCCGCATCGTCTCCCGGCGCCACGCGTGCGTAACACATGATTATAGTGTCATGCCGAGAAATTGTTTACGGTCGTTTGTATGGAGATGTTTCTCGAGAACATCTTCTAGTGCATCTCTTCTCCGCGAGACCGTTAACAATTTCGTAACAACTCAATTATGGAAAAATATAATTTAAGAATTTCGTGAATTACAAACATTGAAATAATATTATTAATTAAAAAAAATAAATGAAAATTTGAATACATTTACATAACGGAAATTCGTTGGTATCTACGAGTATGCTGTACGCTATATAACAATAAATTAACGATACCTAAATATTACCCTGCTGACCGTCATCACCGATTTCTGATTCTGTACAAATAAATACAAGTATTACGTCCGATAATAATTTCCAGTGATATACACGATTGTTATCACATTTATTTTTCTCTTTAGGAAAGATTTTTCGTCATCAATAGCATATCTAACTAGATCGTCCCAAACTTAAAAAGTTATTTTCACTTCATGATGTAACTCATTTTACATTTACACCTGATTATTTAAAAAAATTACTCAACTCAATGCCGTTGGCTTTTTGTTGTTGACACGATTAATATTTAAACACGTACCCATTATAAATCAAAATATTGAACTACCTACTAATGAATTATGATATACTGCAGAACACTTAACTGTACAATATAAAAATGTTCAACCTCGAATCAAAATAAATACTATTCTATTAGATTTTTCATGTATAAACATGAAAAATCTAATAGAATAGTATTAAAATAATATAAATTTTAAACATATTAAATAATAATACATGGAATTAACTTTGTTAGAGATTATTTTATTTAATAATTATTTATTTTTTTATCAATTCCTTTCACTGTGTTACATTTTATATTAATATTTTTATTATTGATATTGTTTAGATCAAAGAGGATTGCAAATCACTACTTCTATCCAATGAACAACTAACTACTCTAATGAAAGATATGGACGATGCCATTAGGAACGGTTTGCGCAAAGATACCAATCCAAGCTCCATTGTCAAGTGCTATGTCACTTATGTACAAGATTTGCCCAATGGCACTGGTAAATTAATTATTGTGCTAATATAATTATTTTCATTGTTAACAATAATTTACAAATTCATTTTCTAGAAAGAGGTAAATTCTTAGCTTTGGACTTGGGTGGCACCAATTTCCGTGTGTTGTTGATCGAATTGGGAGAGAACAACTACTTCCATATGGAATCTGAGATCTTCAAAGTTCCTGCTCACATCCAAACTGGCAAGGGCACTGAAGTAATTCAACATTTTATTTTTAATAGTCATATACACCTATAACTGGTACTAATGTAATTAATGTTTTTTTTTTGTAGTTGTTCGACCATATCGCCAAATGTTTGGCTGAATTTGTTAAAAAACATAACTTGGACAGCAAAAATGCTTTACCATTGGGCTTCACATTTAGTTTCCCACTTAGACAAGTAGGACTTACTAAAGGATATTTAAACAGTTGGACTAAAGGATTTAACTGCTCTGGAGTTGTTGATGAAGATGTTGTCAAGCTTCTCAAGGATGCCATCAAGAGGAGGAAGGTAAATAATGATCACATTTTTTTAATTTCTCTTGTTGTTGTTACAATGTTTTACTTTTCAATCCCATAAAATATATTATTTCTTTCCTTAATATCTATTTTAAAATTATCAGCACATATAAGATCATAGAATGTTGATGTAGGGCCTGAATCTACGTTTAACTGCTGTATTGAATGATGCAACTGGAACCCTAATGAGTTGTGCTCACAAAACACGTTATTCCAAAAACTGTTTTGTAGGTTTGATTATTGGTAAGTTTGGCAAAGCCAAAGTTTCCAAAAATATAATGCCAGCTATTTGCATTGGATTACGTGGTTGGACAAAAAACAAAATAATATTCCTGTTTGATAAATGCTTTTGTATTTTATATATTATGTAATGTGTATGTAAATTGTCCAAACATTCTATACCTACATATTCAGAGCATGAAATATGTTGTATTGTTTTTGTACAAAAATTGTCTGTGACTGTCCAATTTAAATGTGTACTATTATTTTATATTTGGTACAATTTATTATCATAAGATTTTGCTTAAACTGATGATTATCATCTCTTTTAATTTATACTGTATATATATGTTCATGTTTAGTCAACAAACATTTGTACTATATTGAACCTCTGAATATGGTAACTTATGTGCAGTTTAATTATTAAGATTATTTCTTCAGATTATAGCACATTATGTGCCTATGATCTACTTATTCATAAATATTTATGGATTAAAATTAAACGAATCCTTCCTTAACTCTAAATAATATATCATTAAAAAAAATGATCTGCTATTATTCTAAAATTGTAAAATAAATTATTAAAGATATTTCTATCAATAAAATAACATTATATAATAGAAGGTTTGTTTCGGTGATAATTAGGATGTTGAAATTGATGTGTGTGGAATATTGAACGATACAACTGGCACAATCATGTCATGCGCTTGGAAGAACCCAAACACCAGAATTGGACTTATTGTTGGTATGTTGAGTAATTAGACATTTAAGTGAGTTGGCCAAATACTCCCGTAAACTTATGTTTTTATGTGTATTGGTTAGTTACACATTAAAATTAACAAGTTTTATGTAGAGAAATCTTATTCTTTTAACTATTTATTTAGTTTAATATTTTAATACTTTTCTTTTATACAAATTATTTTATGTTTTAATTTTCTTTGTAGTATTTTATTTTACTAATATTAATTTTATTGAATTACACCTAGGTAATTTGATAATTTTTATAAAATTTTAATTAATTTCATATATATATATATATATATTTTTTTTATATTAATTACTATTTACTAAATACTATAAAAATGTATTCATTTATAAATTCCATTTATCTAAGATATCTATATCAATAATTATATTACTGTCCTTCACAATGAAAACAAATGACCTCTCGGCACTCAGTGATAACATCATACATTTTCTGTAATTGGCTATGAGTCAAGTTTAAACAACATTTTTATAGTAGTAAATAAGTTGTTAGTTTCACTATTGTTGGGTGTGTTTATGATGCGCATATTTAATTTGGATGAGATAGGACTTGCTCTATCTTCGAAATTTTGGCACACTAATTATTGAGTCTATAAAGTTTTATATTAGACCAAAATATCAACACTTTTTAATTGTAGTTGAATAATACGTTTTTATGATTTTAAATAAACGAAGATCTAGTTGGTAAATATTGCTTAAAAACGAACAGTTTGCATTTTGTACTTTTTGACACTTATTGTTATTGATGCCGTAGCTATTATTTACATAATAAATAATATGTGATTTGACAGTCATATCGCTTTTGCTTTTATTAACTTGCATACGATTATTGCTTAAGTGCCCTGCGTATTATAAACGATTGAATCTTCATAATACACACATGAATAGTGACAAAGCTTAAAAATATATTTTCTTGTAAGTTAAGAAGATTTCTTGTTATGAATCGCTTTATCAAATATACTATTAAAATATTTTAAATATTCGTCCAGTACAACTAAGAAAATCATTAAAAAGTTTGCAATTTCTAAAGTTCATGTCACCTTGATTAGCAATTCACATTTTTACGATGTTACTATTCTTGTGTGTCTAGAAGCACTTGGTATTATTTACAATAATAGCTGTTTTCGTACGATTAGTTTATATCATGTATTCTATAATTCAAGGAACGGGCTGTAATGCATGTTATGTCGAAAAAATCGAAAATGCCGAACTTTTTGACGGTGACCAATCGAAACCACACGTGATTGTCAACACCGAATGGGGTGCATTCGGAGACGATGGGAAATTAGACGCAATCCGCACGAAATACGATCGGGAAATCGACGAAGATTCATTGAACCCGGGACAACAGAGGTACCCTGTCTGCCTTAAACCTGTGAAGGGATACTCGATATTTTTATTTTTGTACTCGTTTGATATTTATCGGGTATTGTCGGTATGTTTTAGATTTGAGAAAATGATCAGTGGTATGTACATGGGCGAGATCGTGAGGTTGGCCATCGTAGATCTGGCAAACCAAAAAAAACTGTTCGAAGGACGGCTGTCCGAACAAATGAAAACCAAGGGAGCTTTCGGTACGTCATACGTATCGGACATTGAAAGGTAATGTGAATGAATAGTATTGTCGATGCGTACTGCGTTGAAACTTTTAATGGTTAAACATATTTTTGTCGTGTAATGTAATCTAATAAATTATTGAATTTTGCCTTGCAGTGATAAAGCCAATTACAGGGAGACACTGAAGGTCTTAAATGAAATGGGTATCAACGACCCGTCTCTAGTAGACTGCGCCAACGTGCGATACATTTGCGAATGCGTGTCCAGGCGATCCGCACACTTGGTTTCTGCCGGTCTAGCCGTATTACTAAACAAAATGGACGAAAAATCAGTCACCATTGGCGTTGACGGTTCCGTGTACCGTTTCCACCCATACTTCCATAAACTCATGGTAGAAAAGACCAAACAACTCACCAAATCTGACATCAAAGTGAGCGCCTAGAACTATTATTTCATAACTTGACTTATTATGCACATATGCATGACAATATACATGTTTGGCATAACGTTCTTATATGGTAGTGCAAAAAATTAAACGTGCATTGCAAATTGAATATCTTACATTCTATTCTTTTATTGAAACCCCTAAGTCTAAATTATAATAGTTGTGTAGGGAAAAATATTAATTGGATTAATTTTCCCCCTAGTTCGACCTTATGTTGTCTGAAGATGGAAGTGGTCGTGGAGCTGCTCTTGTTGCTGCTGTAGCCGTCAGGGACGAATTACCACTAAAAACGAACGGAGTTGCTGCAAAATAATTCCTGACCGCTAACTAGTGAGTCAATGTTACCACAAATGCTAGAAGTACATACATTGTTTTAGCATAATTTTATTTGAATTTTTTTTTTGTTCTCTAAGAAAAAAGTTTGGTGCTAACGCTAAGCGTCCTTTAGGCGTTATATACACTTAACAATGAGAGTTATTTGTTTTAGAGTGTTGTCATTGTTGTTGAGTGTTGAATCTTGATTGTTCATTGTTAAAAATGTTTTTTAGATTTAGATCATAAATACATTTATATATACATCAAATTGGCACTAAATGTATTCATTATAATTTTTTATACCAATAATTATATATATTATATAAATGTATAAAATCCAAAACGAAAAAAATAAGTTATATCTATATTTTAGTTTTATATGAAGAATCTACAAAATATATGTTATGTAATTGATTTATAAACCTCGGGTGTTATGTATCTATGACAATAATAGTGATAAAGCCCAATGTATGCCTATTATTATTATTATTATTATTATTATAATTATTATTATTATTATTATTTATAAATTTGAACGTGTACATCTAGTTTTGAATTGTTTCATCAATTTTGTTTTACCATTATTATTGCTCTTGAGCTCCGAACTTAATCTTATTGTGTTATTACTATTTTTCTTTCTTTAATATTAATTTCTTATTTATAATACTTAATATTTTGGTATCCACAATTTTAGCTACAGACAGTACCTGAATTCAACTTTTGTTGTTTGTAGGATATCATTTTTTTTTTTTTTTTTGTATACTTAAACAGAAATTTTAAAACATTAATATATTTTTCATCTTGAAAACCAATAAACATCTTTATGTTATTACTTAATAATTAGTTGTACTTAAGGTTGTATTAGTAAATGCTTATTTATTTACAAATTAAGTTTGAATAAAATGTAAAAGCTTCGGTCCATTAGCTATGTACTTAAGAGGTAGGTAAACATATTGTTAAAATAATAACTACAAACTCGTAAATATTTTATTGTGAAAACTTACAAAGAAAACATTTGAAAAATAAAAATAATTAATAACCAAAATGGAACTTTGTTGTGTATTCTTTGAATCGAATGAAAACAGATTTCACAGCTTGCAAAGAGTTAACAAGTTTAAACTAAGCGAATAATATTCCACTGTTACGATTCGTGTTATCACTATGCAGTTGGAAACATATTAAATATGTTAAACACATTGTTGTTACTAATAAACTGTAATAATATTTTGGTACCTATTCAAAGTATTGAGGGCTTGATGAATCGATTACCACGATTTTTATGCTCCCTAGAAGTTGTGTATTGTATCTGATTGTAAAATATCGTGGATAAAATCTCTACAGGAAACGTGATTTACGTTGAACGGGTTTCTGCGTTTTATCACTGCGTGTTTAATGTGATAGGTACTCGTACTATACGTGTAAATCTATCCGCACGAATTCAAATATTTTTGGTGATTTTTTTGACGTGTAGATAAAATGTGTGTGATAATGGAAAAAATACGATCATAAATCGTACAGTGGTTATCCGTGACAAAAATGTTTTCCTCGTTCCACCAAATTCGTCTACGTCACCCCATGAAACGCAGCGTATTTTATCGACAGTTTAAATATTTTAAAACATTCCTGAATGTTTTCCTTTTACATATTCATGTACAGTCATCGCAACACCCAAACTTTGAAACGTAATAATGTAATATGTGTATACGAGTACCTACATAATAAATAGTATTATTTTCTATTGATTTTTCGTTATTTTCATTCTCTCTCGACCATGAATCATGGTCATGTGGTTTTGTTTGCGAGAAATTTTATTTTGTATTATGAGTTTTTCCAATGTTATTTTTCGACAGAATATGTATTAAAAAAAAAATAATAATAATAATAACGCCGTCTATGAATACAATTATTTCTTTTGTCATCATGCCGCAGGCTCGCTTCGCATTCCGTTCATAAGCGATTCTGATACTCGCTAGAGCTCTTATGAAGAAGCTATATCTACGTAAAATTTCTTCTTTTGACTTTTTCCCCTCTTATCAGGCTTACGGTTACGGAAACACTCGATAGACTTTAAATAATATGAAAATATTATTTTTAATAGGTTTTGTTAGTAAAAAAGAAGAGACTTATAGTACTTTTTATTGTACTTAAATGAATTGGAAAGTAAAAATTTAATGATGTTATTAATGGTAGTAATATTACTTAAATTCGTAAACAAATATAAAAATTAGTAAACAAAATATGTGTTATTATTTTTATTATTCACATTAATAACTAATTATTAATTATACATTCAATTATATTAAAATAGGTATTATTTGAATTCTTTTTAACATGTAATTGGTGTGTGAAATAACATGTACTTGAACATGAGTTCCATATTCAATTACTTATAAGTTCATACACATGTTTTAGGACTTACGATCGTATATATTAGATAAATAAATAAGTGTATTTTGATTTATTTTTCCAATTATAGAAGAGACTAATAACATTTTTTCATTTTACTTTAATGGGTTGGAAAGTAAAGATTCACCGTGGTGATAAATCATAATGTTATCATAAATTCATGGAAAAATTAGAAAATAAATTATGTACTACATTTTTATAATTTTGTTATTAATATTGTCCAACTATACATAAAACGTGTTTTTAAATAACATAAAAATATTTAGATTATTTTCAATAGATAACCTTTTATCCAAATGTACTCAATGTAAACAAAAATTTGAAGTTTTGACTTTTTTTAGGATATTTTATATACATGTACAAATATAATTTTATTAACTTACACACAATTAAAATCAATTTCATTCAGTGGTTGATGTAGCTTAAAATTAAATGGAAGAATACTAACATTTTATATTTCTGATTTCTAATAGCTAAACTGAGGAATTGATTGTAAAGGTGAGTCAAGTCCCAATACATTTTTTCATAATACAATTTCATGTACAGTAGGTATTTAGTATATAAATTTTTGTTTTCCAATTTGGTGTCTTATTTTTTATTACATTAAAATTCTTATAAACATAGAAATATATTTTCATGTATATATTTTAAACAATTATGTACATTGGTACAATTTATAAATATGTAATACAAGTATGTATTATATCATTACATACTCGTATACAGTAAGAATAAAAAAAAATTGAATAACTATTTCTTTTTTTTTATACGCTACCATAAAAACAAATAAATTTTATATTTACCGTTAATGATATTATTATGTAGAAACACTTGTTATTTTTATATTTAATAGAATATTTAAGTATCCATCTAAAAAAATTTTGTAGTAGATAATAATTTATAAGAATATAAATTATCTATTTACATATTATAACGCCAATATAAATCGGTAATATTTATACATAATTATAAAGGGATGTATTATTATGGATAAAATAAGAGGAGTAATGATAAATTTATAAAATGTAGGGATGCTACCTCATCCCTGTATTCCACTCCGGCCACTGATTACACTACTTCGTTAATTTTCACTAAATAATGGTAGGTGCCTACGTTGATATACATTGTCTAGTCTTCAAATCTCTACAGTATACATTTACAATTCTTTCTCAGTGTAAACCATTTATAATAATATATTTCGAATAATTAACATTTATTTTACTTTTTATTAGATATAAACAAAACAAATTGCGTACAGTATCCTAATGGATAACGAATGTTTTATACGCCGAAGTCATCATCACCCGTTTTCCTCGTAATAGTAATATTATAAATTAGTATTTAATATTTAATATAAACTTAGGTTCCAAAAGTATGATCTCATTTGTGACGAATCTCACCCGAAATTAGTTATTACATAATTTAAAATATAGCACTGCTTTATTTATTTAGTATAAAGCAATTACACATTAATAATCATTAAATAATTATGTAATATAAAAAAAATAAGCATTTGGAGGAATCGATAATATATAAATGTACATTTACCGACTATAACTGAATTACAGTTAAAGGTTTAATCAATTTACCTAAAAACCATACTAATGTTTAATATTTTTTTTCCAACTCGTATCCTCTATAAATCTCATCTTCCTCTAAATTCTATACTTCCGAAATAAGGTTAGGATTCCATAATAACTAAACTCATCACTCAATTCTCGTTATTGTTTATCAACAACACAATGCAACATATTTAACGGTATATTATTTGATAAACAAATACATAATATATACTGTCGAGTTAT
>NW_020271726.1:1003800-1041927 GCF_003268045.1 Sipha flava
AAAAAAGACCAGAACTAATGAAGTTAATAAAGTCATGTTTTAAAAGATCTACTTTGTGGCCTCAGATTTATATTCTCAAACTGTCGAAAAATATGAGGGTATACTTGGAAGAGGAAAAGTTTTCTGGTAGATTTGCAGATCTTTTACTTGAAATTGGCAATAGTGATTATCCATCAGTTAATGAAATGATAACTATCCCAGAAAATTAGTGCACAATTGTAACTACGGTTCAGGATTTAATATCAAAAATTAATCCAGATATGCTCATATTCATGATAAGCCTATGGAATGGTTGTGTGAACGTGCTATACTCACTCCAAAAAATGACTAAGCGGCGGCTATCAATGATATACTGTGATGTCTTTTGAAGGGGAAGAAAAAGTACATACTTCAATAGATACGGCGGTGGTCAACATAGACGATGCAACTAATTATCCGGTTGAATTTTTAAATTCATTGAAACAACCGGGTATGCAACATCATCAGAGGCGGTTCTAGGACTAGATTTTCGTACGGGCAAACAATATATTTTATGTTTCAAGTTACGTTCCAGTTGCGATTTACCCATCGGTACGCTAACACGTTCGTCGTCAAACGCTCGCTTATCTAAGCTCCGTAATTATTTCAGTTATCGTAAATTGCCCATCTATTTAAAACCGTTATCGCATTAAGCCGCACCGGGTGATCACGCACGCCGTGCGCACCGGTCTCGGCATGTCGCGGGCACCGGGTCGTAATCGGTTCGCCTCGCTCTCCTCTCCTGACCGTCGCTCAACCGCTTCAACATCTATTAAAAACAAAGATGTTTCGCCTACCACATCAACACAATCAAAAAAATCTAAACCGTCTACAGGTAATTCACCGCCTTTATCTCCTCTAACAAATACACACACGCAATCAACGACTACATCAAATAATTCTAATATGGATTGCACTGCAGGGGCTGCAGTTAGGCCACTTAATTCGCAGTCCGCTTCTTCGTCTATTACCACTATCGACTCCGCTACCAGCCCAAAAATAATGCAAACTAACGCGCAAGAAACTTTTCTCCCAATTATACGGGCCCAATCCATGTTATCATATCGTCTATTTCCAATAACAATCTGGGTAACCTACATCCTGTCAAATTAGGAAAATTGTTCATCAATAACTTTAAAGGAGTAACCAATATTGCACCCGTGGGTTCGCAAAGAGTAAAAATTACTTTTGACTCCGTACACAATGCTAACTCATGTCTGAGCTCTCCATGGTTGTCAGAAAACAACTTCTCCGCCGCCATCCCTAGTTCACTTATCTATAGTCTCGGTGTCATCCGCATCGACCAATGCGTTTCCGATGAAGACATTCGCGAAGGCTTGGAGTGCTGCTACGAAATCACCGAAATTCGCCGCATTAACGTCCAGCGCGAAAATAATATTGTGCCTACAAAGCTCGTCGAACTTAAATTTCTTTCTCCCAAACTCCCGGATAAACTCTGTATCTTCAAAGTTATACACAACGTTTCTCCTAGTATACGATCACCTGTACAATGTATGCGGTGCCTTCGATTCGGCCATACACAGAAATTTTGTCGAAGTAAACAAAGATGCAGTCACTGCGGTGATTTCAATCATGGCACTGAAACATGCGAAAAACGTCTCACCTCTGCACCTGAATGTTTCTACTGCAAATTAAACCATATCGCCTCTGACCGCACGTGCTCCGAATGGTCCTCCCAAAAGGAGATTAAACGTATCATGGCCGTCGAAAATAAATCCTACACAGAAGCCGCCCAAATCAAACGTTCCGGAATAGTCTATCAGGGCCAATCCTATGCCAATATCTCTAATCATGTTAAAGTCAGTTTTGATAATTCTAATATTGTACAGGAACCCAGCTCTTCCCTTCCCCATTCATCATTCCCCCGCCTCTCTTACTCTCAACCAAAAAAGAAAAAAAGGAAAACCTTTAACACGCCCAAACAATCCTCTCCTCCATTCTCTTCTCAAACACGGAACACTTCTTCATATACTCCTAATGGAAGTTACTTCAATTTCACCGATCAATCTCTTCCTAATCACGCACACTCCAGTTTTATCGATTCCCTCTCTGATCAACTATCCTCTGCGATCTTACAGTCATCTGACTCTCAAATAAATTCCCAATCTTTTCTTAAATCTTTAATCGAGTGTTCATTACATAAATTTTTATCTCCTAATTCCGACGATGACGAGACATACTAAAAAACACATTATCCCTTCTCACTTTCCCTCTAATTCTACAGAACACTTTAGGATTCTACAGTGGAATGTTAGAAGTATTCACTCCCGCTCCATGGACCTCGCTGGGGTTCTCCACTCGAAAGAATGCATGTTTGCTCTATTATCCGAAACCTGGCTTCGTCCGGGTCAACAATTTTATTTACCTTCTTTCAATATCGTACGCTCTGATCGACTTGACGGCTACGGCGGTGTAGCAATAGCTGCTCATCAGTCCATACAAATTAAAGAAATACCCATTACTATCCCACTTAAAAACCATCTTTCATGCCATTCTATCGACTTAGTTGGTATTGAGGCTTTCATTAACTCCAATCGTTCTCTTATTTTATGGTCTTTATACATTCCTCCTTCTTCCAATCCTTCTATGTCTTTACTAAATTATATCTTTCAATTAATTGGCCCTAATTCTATCTTGGGTGGTGATGTTAACGGCCATCATCCTCTATGGGACAACAACAATTGTCACAATCACCGCGGTGATTGCATCCATGCTTCCTTAAGTAATTTAAATCTATGCTGCCTTAATTCCGGCGCTCCCACACGCGTTAATCGTCCGCCTTTCTCTAATACTGCAGTAGACATAACGTTATCCACCAACGCGCTATTCTGGTCTCTCTCCTGGTTTCCACTTGACGATCCTCACGGGAGCGATCACTTTCCAATCATAATTGAACACCACGCCTCCTCATCTCCCCCCTTAGCAGCATCTAACCAAGTCCCTACTCTTCCCAAAATGAACTATTCCAAGGCCGACTAGTCTCTCTTTTCCGCACATTTAGACTCTCTTATTAACTCCTTTGTATTTACCAACTCCCCATTAGTCAATTACGATAAATTTATCGAGCTCTTGCATACGGCTTCCTATAACGCCATCCCAACCAAACGGCCTTCTCCTAGTTATCCTTCCACCTCCCCCATCTGGTGGGATTCTTCTTGCACCGAGGCAATCAAAAGTCGGTCCGCTGCGTTTAAAAAATATAGAACTTCCGGTTTATCTTGCGATTTTTTATCCTACCAAAACATCAGTGCTAAAACTAAATATATCCTAAAATCCGCCAAAAAAAATTCCTGGCATAAATTTTGTTCAACTCTTAATTATTCTACCTCTAGTCATGAATTATGGACCACTGCCAAAAAATTTAAAGGTTGTGTTAACCGGAATTCTCCCTCACTCAATGAAGAATGGTTCTCAACTTTTTGTGACAAAGTTGCTCCACCATATGTTCCCTCCTTTCAAGAATCCTGTCCACCTGACCTTCCAATCCCAACTAATATCGACCCTAGTTCCCATCTCCTTACCATGCCTTTCAGCTCAAGTGAGCTCAAATCAGCGATTTCCTCGCGCTCCTCTACTTCTTTCGGTTTAGACGGTATCTCCGTTATTCTTCTCCAAAATATCTCTAATACAGCAGCTGAATGTCTTTTACAAGTTCTTAATGACATTTGGATCTCTGGTCTCATCCCTCCTTGGAAATATTATCATGTTATACCCATCCCTAAGCCCAACACTTCTCCCACCACATTCAGACCTATTGCTCTATCTTCCACACTATGTAAGATAGTTAAATTCATTATTAAAATCCGCCTGGACTGGTTTCTTGAAAAAAATAACCTCGTTCCCAACAACCTTTTTGGTTTTCGTAGAGGCCTGGGCACCATGGAGTGCTTGTCATCTCTTATTGGCTCAGTTTATAAATCATTTTGTAACAAAGAGTTCTTATGCGCCGCATTTATAGATATTAAAGGTGCCTTTGACTCCGTTCACATCCCCACTCTCATCACCCACCTTACTTCTCTACACATACCTAATTCTGTCTGCAACTTCATCTCCTCACTATTCTCTCAACGTTTCCTTAAACTTACATCACCTTCCGGTTCTATCTCAAATAGATTAACGCACAGGGGTCTGCCTCAAGGTAGTTGCCTAAGCCCCTTGCTTTTCAACGTTTACATGATACCAATATGTTCTTCCCTTGTCTCCCCTAATTCCCAGTTCCTCATGTACGCCGATGACATTGTTATTTTCTCTTCCAATAAATCCCTTGAAAGGTCTATTGACACTTTAAACTATGCTTTAAATAGTCTATCTACCCTTCTATCAGCATCTTTTTTTACCATTGCTCCTGAAAAAAGTAATTTCATGGTTTTCACTAGACGGCAGCTTTCAGTTCACCCCCTTATAACCCTAGATAATAAAACCATTCAACCTTCATCTACTGTCACTTACCTTGGGCTTATATTAGACCCTAAATTAAGATGGGTTCCACACTTTAAATATCTAAAAAGCACAATATCTCGTTGGTCTAACTTTCTACGGGCTACCACTGGCACTAATTGGGGCTCGCATCCATCTTGCCTCCAAACAATCTTTAACGCAGTCATAAGGTCCAAGGCCGACTATGGCTCCTTCCTCTTTGCCTCTGCCGCACACACTCATCGTAAAAAGCTAAACTCAGTAATTTCATCCTGCCTTCGCACCATTATTGGTTCCTTAAGTTCCACCCCATTAGTAAGCCTAGAGGTCGAATGTGCTTGCCCTCCAATTGAGCTAAGAAGTCGTCAGCTTGCGGGTAAATTTCTCCTCAAATGCCTGTCCTCTCCTTAATACACACTTTTTCAAATGTTTGTTTCTATAAAAAATTCTTGGACCTATGTTCCTAAAACACTCCCGATTCTTGCTTCAGTAGCTTCTTCTTTTTCATCTTTCTCTCCACTTATCTATCGTCCCTGTCTTCGTCTACAAATTTACGACACCCTCTATCCAGCACTTTTATTTACCCCAGAAGTTACCGTTTCGCCCAACTTTCTTAATTACTCCCCGAAAGAACTTCCTCGCATTCCTTCGACTCTTGTTCAATCTTTATTTAGCGATTTTATGACATCCAATTTTCCTAATTCAGTTCCAATCTATACCGATGGTTCTGTATCACCCAGCTCGGCAGGCTTCTCCTTCTTCATTCCATCAATCAATTTATCTTACTCCAACAAACTTAATTCACACGCGTCTTCGTTCACAACGGAATGCCACGCTATAATCAGTGCCTTACAATTCATTTTCTCCCTCGAACTCAATACGTTCCTTATTGTTTCCGACTCACAATCATGTCTTTTCGCCATCGCATCCGATTCTTTTAATTCTTTCATATCTCCACTAATACTTATTATCAAATCCTTAGTATTTCGTCTAAGTCTCGATAACAAATCAGTAAAGTTTTTTTGGGTTCCTAGCCATGTCAGCATAGGAGGCAATGAGCGCGCTGACTTTCTAGCCTACTCAACCAAATCTTTAATCAATTCCTCTCCTCTCAAACTGCCCGCATCCGATATTCTTCCTATCCACCGCAAATTACTACGTAAGGCGTGGCAATCCAAGTGGGAATCCTTACCTGATAACTTTGCCTCGTGGCACAGACAAATTGTACCATCAATCCCTACCCATCGATGGTATAAAGACCTAAAGATTTCTAGGAGTGTTATAGTTTACTACACACGCCTACGTATTGGACATAGTCTTCTTCCACACCATGCTTTTAAACTTGAATTAAATTCTTCCCCCTTATGTACCCGACACCAAGAAGAAGCCATCTGCAATTTCGAACATATTATTTTCCACTGCCCTTCCCTCCACCCTAATAGACAACTTTTTTTTCATATCTTTGTTCCTTAGGTTATATCTCTCCCGACTCAAAACTTCTTTTAAATTCTCGTTCTCCTCCTATTATTCATTCTCTAATTCACTACTTCCTTTCTGCTGGTTTTCTAATTTAAAATAGTCAGAAAAAAAAATGTTCTAAACCTCATCTTTTTGTAATTTAATTACCCCACATTTACATCATAACTGTATTGCTATAATGTTTATCAATAAAAGCAAATAAAAAAAAAAATAAAAAAGTTACGTTCCGTTTCACGTAGGCGCGTATCGTACGCGTGTAACATAAATTGTTGTTTATTTTATTTTCATAGGTAAATTTGTAAATTGTAATTCTGTAAATAATAAGTAATAAATATCTTTTGTTTTCACTGGGAAACCAAATGTTTCTATTATCCGATAAAAAATTTATAACATCCTTATGTATATTTATAAGTAAGCTGTAAGCTAAATTTAAATTCTAAATTTTCCTAAGCTACAGTTTTTTCCTTAACAGTTAACACACATAAAAAATAAAAATATTAATTCAAATTAGATATATATATTTTCTTTTTTCTTTAGGTATATAAAAAATAATTTAACATATTATAATAATAAAGTATAATATAAACTATATTTTTACTATATCTGAAATTGTAATCTTCTACGTTTTATTTTTGCAAACATATCCAGAGCAGGAGTTGGGTCTTTTAACAATTTTTCCGAATTCTCTGTATCTATAGATAATGAAACAAGGTTACTCAACCTAGGATTTTGCATTGTAGCTCTCAAGTAAGTCTTAATACGCCGCATAATAGAAAACCTTCGTTCAGCACTAGTTGAGGATACAGGAATTACCATAGATAATTCAACTACTTTTCTCAAGTTAGTGAAAGCTTCGCCATAATTACTTATTTGTTGATGTATATCAGACAATGTTGAAGCTTCCAAAAACAAAGATTTCCCAATTAAACACTTTTTTATTTATGAAAGTGTAAATAATAAAAACAAATACGTATTTGAATTCCTTAATTCTTTACTTATTTAAACATCACAGTGAACTTTTTAAGGTGAACGTAAAAATTTTGATACGGGCAGCTGCCCACCCTGCCCGTAAGCTAGAACCGTCACTGAACATCATAGGCTTATTCTGCGTGTGGGCACACTTATTATGTTGTTGCGAAATTTGAAACCACCTAAACTGTGCAATGGGACCAGGCTTAAAGTCAAAAATTTTACATCGCAATATAGTAGAAGCCACAATTTTAACTGAATGTGCAAAAGGGGAAACTGTGTTTGTACCACGAATCCCTTTAATTCCGAATGATCTTCCGTTCGAATTTAAACGGTTCACAAGTCTAAAGGCCAAACTCTCAAATTTGCAGGGATAGATTTGCGAGAAAACTGTTATTCACATGGGCAGTTCTACGTAGCTTGCTCACACGTAAGCTCAGTGGCGTAGCCAAGGGAGGTGGCTAAGGGGGCTCTAGCCCCCCCATGGGCCGTGTTTATATGTATAATGTATCTTGACAATTTAATAGAATCAATGGATGCTCGTTTTAATCAAAGGCTTATTAATGTTATGCCACTTGAAGGACTTATTCCGGCCAATTTAAATATGTTTGATGATAAAAATATTATAAAAGCTGCTAAAATATAAGTCCAAGTTCTCCATGATGATACCTCATCTACAATCAGAGCTGACCTGTTCATATGAAGGCAACAATAGAGTCAAAATACTATTCCAAAACGGAATTCTGCTCTTGATTCACTCTCTCATCGCACCAATCTTCGACCTAACATTAAAATACTTTTACAATTATTCGCCACGTTACTAGTTTCCTCTTTCACTCCGGAAAGAACGTTTTCAGCACTTAATCGCTTAAAAAATTTTATAAGAAGCACCATGTCGGAAAACAGACTGAATGGGTTATTTATGGCTAATATAAATAAAAAAGAGCTTGCTAGGTATAGATTTTTATACTTAAACCCGGCAACGACGGGTAATTCAGCTAGTAATTTTATAAAAATACACATGTATCCGGCAGGTATAAAATTTAAAATTTATACTATTTGATTAATAAATGATAAAAATGTGAAGATTCTAATATAATTAACTCAACCAAAATAATAATGATAGTTGAAAAATATCTTAAAACTCAATAAATTTAACGTTAATCATTCAATATCAATCATTTTCTTCAGTACATATCCCATTGACTTAACTATTGTTTTTAAAATTCAAATTAGTTAAAATCTGTTTTTTTTTTTTAAATAAACATTCCTTTATTACTCGTATAGGGATATCAAAGATTTGATTAATACTATAAGAGATTAATAGAATCAAATATTTATATCTTAAATGTATGATAAATTATAGTACATAGTATAAATAAACAATGATATAAAGTATTAAAGTATGATCAATGAATTACATTTAAATAATAAACGATTAAAATCTAACTTCACTGATTAAAAACTAACTAAATAGGGTTTTATTTTATAGAAGACAAAATTTCTCTGTACATTTTTCGAAAAATTACTCTTGGTATGAAATCAATTATTTATTTATTCATTTATATGCTGGAAAATGAAACGGGAATTGGGATTTTATTTACACCTTGGAGGTTGGCATTAGCTTTTTTTTTTGTTCTTATCACGTTTGCTGTTATCAATTGTTATTAAAAATCGGGAGAATTGTACCCGTCCACCATAGGAAACGGGAGTTTATCTTGTTCCGTGATATCATCGATTTGTGTTTATGTCTCTTCGATGACAATGATAATAATAATAATAATATAATAATATAATAAATAATATTCTCCTCCGGACGGTTCGCGGCGACAGCAAACAACAACACATCTAACCGGCTGTATATGTTCCAGTGTTAGCCTGTCATCGTTGTTAATTCTCGTTCATGTGCATCCGAATAACGATGCATGTTTGGATGTCACCATGGTATGAGCTGATTGTAGTCACTGCGTGTGCCGGATTCGTCGACAGCACAACAACGTCGTCGTCGGTATTAAGCGTTCGTTGTTGAACTACGCTTTGCCAGCTATTGGCCTTTCATTTCTGGTACGTACATAACTTGCACAACTTGTTTTTTCTCCACTGACAACCAAAAAATATTGCTTATTGTCGTCACTTGTGTAAAAATTCAAAGTGTCTGAATATTGTTATTATTGCAGGCATCTTAGTATGTGAGAATTTCACGAATAATCAACGATAAAATGAATAGTCAAAATTTTACGTTGGCTGAAAATCTAATACCTTCCTCGTACGTCCAACAAGCAGCTAGCGCTTTGAAGACTAGAGAGAACTTGGCCAAAACGCTCATGGAACAGGTACGTTTTATCTAGACATTCAATATAATATTATACTTCCATAGTTAGGGACTCATAACAATATTATTTTGAATGAAAGTTAATCGATATTATATTTTTTCAACAAACTTTGAACTAGATGTTTATTAATTTATTATTTTTTTATTAAAATGACTACAATTATTGCAAATGATTTTGTCTTAATTTAGAATGCATTTTCAGTTTGGAATGAACTTCATTACCATTATTATCTTAGATAAATCCTTATTTGGTGTATTGAATCTTTTGAATCTTTGGTTTAGACTTGACCAAAATTAAAAGTAGCAATTACAAAAATAGTTTACTGTATGTACTGTTTATCTATTTATTTTGTTAAATTTAAAAATATAGAAATACAAGTTTATTATGATAGTATAACATAAAGATGGCTATTATTCCAGCTACTATATTTTTTAACTAGTACATAATATATGCTTTTTTAAATAAAATGAATTGAATTATAACTTGGACTTAGTACTTATAACATATTTTAAATTATATCAACCTCATAAATTCCAATATATAGACCAATATAAAACTTGACTGAAAAATTTGCTATAATGCTGTATTGTAGAACATGTATTTAATTTCTTCTGGGTGGCTTATACTATAATTTTTAGAAAATGGCATAAACTTAATAAATATCGTTTAAGCAAATTGAATGTATAATCAAATTTTTATTTTGCTTATTATTAAGATAACTAAAAACCTCTGTAAAAACCATTTTAACTTATGGATTTTATATTATAGAGAAAATGGCCAGATAATGGTTGGGATGATGCTACTATTGAAATGTTTTTATCGAACTTAGCTCTTATGGACAGTAACAACTTTAAAGAACATGCTGGTGTTGGAGAACGAGAAGGACGCATAGCTTGTAACTTAGTTGCTAAACGACATTATCTTATGACTCATGGAATTGGCAGGTCTGAAAATATTGCTGAGGTTCAACCCAATGCCACAGGATCCAGTTTAATGATTAAATTAGTAAACGCTATGCTCCTAGAATCTATTCGTTTTATGGGTAAAATTTAAATTATTTTTTTACATCCATATGAAATTGAAAATAAATTACTAAAACATTATTATAAAATATTATTTAAACAATAAAATGTATTTTATGTTTATGTTTTATTATAATCCAGGTGTAGCAAGTGCAACTGGTTGTTTTATGGTTCCAATGGCTACTGGAATGAGTTTGATGTTATGTATGTTAACATTAAAACAAGATAGACCTGGGGCTAAGTTTGTGTTGTGGTCAAGAATAGACCAAAAATCCTGTTTCAAGTGTATAATTACAGCTGGTAGGTTTTTAAGAAAATTATGTTGCTATTATATTCCAGACAAGAATTATTTTTTATTGAATTGTTATAGTAATTATTAGAAATATTTTATAATATTTTAATATTAAGAAAATTTAACTTCTAAATTTTTAAATTATATAGGTCTACAACCAATAATCATTGATCCTATTCAATGCGGTGATGAATTACATACAGATGTACAAGGAATCGAAGCACAGTTATCAACTCTTGGATCTGATAACATAGTATGTGTATTAAGCACAACTAGTTGTTTTGCGCCTAGAGTATCAGATTCACTTGAAAAAGTTGCTTGTCTTTGTCAAAAATATAATGTTCCACATTTAGTTAATAATGCATATGGTTTACAATCTACCAGACTGATGCATTCAATACAAGATGCTTCTAGGTATTTCTATTGTCTTAAATTGTTCTATTTTATAATTGTTATAATTTTTTTTATATATTTATTTAGGAAAGGGAGGATTGATGTTTTTGTTCAAAGCACTGATAAAAACTTTTTAGTTCCTGTAGGAGGTGCTATAATTGCAGGATTTGACAAAACTATTTTAGATAAAATTACTAGAAATTATCCAGGTAATATTATGCATATTTTATATTTTATTAATTTAATTATTTATCTTAAAATAATTAGGAAGAGCATCTTGTAGTCCTGTTATGGATATTTTCATAACATTACTATCATTGGGTACTAATGGTTATAAGGAGTTGATAACACAACGTAAAGAAGTACATCAACATTTAAGGAAAGAACTTGGAAAAATCGCTGTAAAATATGGTGAACGTTTATTGGATATACAAAATAATCCTATATCCATAGGTAATATGCTACTTATTCTGTTAATTGTATTTATTTATTGAAAAATTTTATTTTAGCTATGACCTTGACATCATTAAGTGTTCAAAATGCGACTGAAACTGATACAAAAAGATTAAGCCAACTAAGCTCCATGATGTATATGCGCCATGTAACGGGCTGTAGAGTTATATCATCTATTGAAGTTAAAGATGTCTGTGGTTATAAATTTGATGGTTTGCTTATAATTTAATAATTACAAATTAGTTATAAATAGATAAATCAAATTGTTTTTGTTGTTAAACAAATAATTGTTTTTATTTATATTTTCAGGTTGGGGAGCTCACAAATCCAATTATCCTTGTCCTTACATTACAGCTGGAGCTTCAATAGGTGTTAAAAAGTCTGACATTGATTTATTTATACAAAAATTGGATAAAGTAATTGCTAGGTTAAGAAAGTCATCACCATCTAATTTGGAAACTCCGTCATCATCAGAAGGTAATGACACAACATCTATGCGACGAACAGCTACTGTTGCATCTAGCTATCGTAGTACAATAAATGGAGTTTACTCTATTGGAGATGATAGTACATCAACATCTCGCACATCTAGTGTTGATAATTTACGTAAACATTGATAATTTTGTTTACTTGACATAATTTCAATTACTTACGTATGATTTAGTCAATTTTTGCTTGTAGAGCAGAAAAAGGATCTCTAAAGCAGTTATATTTTAAAATAATCAATATTGAATCCTTAACTCTTAGTAGTTGGTAATTTTGTATGTTTCTGGTTTTATAACTTTTAGATGTTGCCTTCCACCATGACGTGTTATGATTTATAGTAAATAATTTATCAATTTATATTCAGATGACTATATATAGACTGAATGACTCAATAATTTATAATGGAAAGCATCGCAAATTAATAAAGGTCATATTTAGAAAGTAATAAACACATAGTATACTAGGGTGAATATGTAATAGCAATTTGTACTTAATTTAAGCATCTATTATTTTTGATTTTTATGAACCAAGGATTTTTTCCTTGAAAGTATAATTTCTTACAAATTTAATCAACTTTTAGTATTTTTACACAAAACTATTCAATTAAAAATCTTTATAACTTAAATTATAAAGTTTATATAATAATAATTTGTTGAAGATTAATTATTTATATGAATAATCACCTATTGTTAGATGTGGGTTAAATAATATTGAGGTTCATATTTAAAATTTAAACTTAAAATATTAACACCAAAATTACGCTCGTGTTTTATTAAAATAATTTTTCCTTTAATTATATTTTATATAATGTTATGAATGATAATTTTTTTTATATTTTCAATTATTTTCATTGACATTGAAAATTTTGTATTAAACTCTATTAGGTTACCCTAAAAATTGTCATAATTTAACTTCCACATTAATGATATTTTTATGCAACCTATACAACCTAGTTAATTCTGAATAAATGTACTCCGTATCTAAATAGGTTTTGTATTTTTAAATACAAATTTACAATTTAAATTTCTTTTATATATTATAATTGAATTTCAAATCATATTAAGATTCCATGATCCTTAAAACTAAGTGCAACAAAACACTATTCAAGTTAATAATGCTTTGAGCTTAATTTATTAGTAATTTTATTATTGAATCCATTCCATAATTTCTCAAAATACATAACATAAGTATTTTGTAGAGTAAGATTTATAATCTATGTATAAGGATATGTCCATATGTTGTACAAAAAAAAAAAAAAAATTGAAAATTAATATTTAATATAAATTAAAGGTGCTTTATTTATGTTTTTATTTTATATTTTTATTTTTTTTATATAATAAGAACAGTGTTAGGTGAATTCCCCTTTTGATTTTGGTTAACCGCATTGCTCAATATTACTAGTTATACATATTCTAGTCTGATACCCTTAAATGCTTTATTTCTAATCATTTTTTGTATTTCAACTGTAAATGTTTGAGTTGGGCGAGTACTTATTAAGTTATTATAATATTTATATATTTTATTTAATACAATCTGGTTTATCATTTTTATTTATTTGAGTATTATTTTATTATTTGACGTTATTACTTGGGCTCGGAATAAGATGTGTAAAATTTTTAAAATATATTGAATTTTAATTTTAATTATGCTTTATAAGAAATAATTTTATTTTAATGAATGAATTAAAATTGTAAATAATATATTCCAAGGAATATAAATATTTAATACAATAAAAATGATATTTTTTATTTTGCCTATTTTTACATTTATTTGTTATTGCAGCTATAAAGTTGAAATAATATTTCAAAAAGGTAACATTTTGAATTAAATTACGCATGTTAAAAATGGTCAACTAAAGATGATATTAAGTTATCGAAGTGCTTTATTTAATTAAATTCCAGATATTTTTTAGCTATAAATTAAAAGTAATCATTTAATAATTTTTAATAAAATTGGTATCATTCATTGATACAGCTTACAAAAAAGAAAAATAATATTTTTAGAACTTGTCTCTTGTATACAAATATACAAACTGATGTATCATAGTAAAAAAAATGACCTAATTATAAGAGATTATATTTGCCTTTTATTAATTCATAATCTGATATAATTAAACTGTTAACTTGATGGTACACAATTTACTTAAATATTAAATAGATTTAATTAATTTAATAATTCAGGCATGATGTATTTTAATTATATATTAATGTACATTATACAGCTTATGTTATATGTTATCTATTTTTAAGTATTCATAAATAACTTTAGATTTGTTTTTGATAGTTGTGATATGAACTTATGATTAGAAATTCCTCATCACTCATATAATTTGGAATTGAGTAACGACATAAGTTTTCAAAATCTTTTAATTTAACTAATCCAACATTTTAGATGCTGAAAATTATAGTACCTAAGAAATAGTGTCTCTTTTTAGAGAATTTAACTGATAACTAAGTGTAACATGGCAAGGAATGCAATTGATTATTTGAAAACCAAAATAATCTAGTACAAAAATTGCAAATTCACTGTACTTTTCAAATTTTGCTACAAAAGAGATTGAGGAATTTCTAATTGTACAATGAAATATGCTCCAAAGCTTATAGAAACTTAAAAATTACATTTTTATTTATTTATTTTTATAGTTATCTACTAATTAATGATCTTCATAGTAAAACATAGATTATTCATTTTTGCTTGAAAAAATTATATTAGCTATAATAGATATTTTAAATTAAAAATATAAACATTTTACTGGTTAAATTTTGAAATGTAAACATTAATAACAATTATGTTCAAAATTAATGTAATAAAATAATCATTATTTATATATTTATAAATCTACTTTTACTGTTATCTATTGAAAATAAATTTGAATGCAATTACGTCTGAGCCTTAGTAGTTACTAAATTATGTATAATTTTACTTTTTTTGAATATATATTATGATTTAAAATTGTTAGAAATCAATAAAAACTGTGATTTTAAAAGAGCCATGTAATTCACTTGGTTGTAAAGGATCTCATTATTTTATATTTTATTATTATAATGATTAATATTGCACTAGATAAATGTATTATGAAATAATTTTAAAATTATGTCTGTCAACATGAAGTTAAAATGAAAAGATTATTTGCATTTTATACAAACATTGGAGCAACTGAGATTTATTTTCAGAAAAGACTTTGAAAGAAGAAAGTATTGAAAGAATGAAAGAAAAACTCAGAAGAGATTTTGAAATATTTACTCTTCGATTAATATTTGGGAAAAATACTTATCTTTACTCTAGTAAATTCTTTAGGTAAAATATTTTATCTTTAAGTAACACTTTAAATTATTATTGTATTTTTGTTGTTGGCCAAGTATACTGTTATTTTATATTTAAATTTTCTGATAAACCTATTAATTGCATATAAAATATATTATTTCGACACTCATCTTAGAAATATTTCCTGGAAAATAATTAGAAGTTTAAAAAATTTAATCTACTTGAAGATTATTCAGTCCTTTTGGGGTTATTATTTGAAAAATATTAAAAATTAATGTTCATCGCCATTGCATTTGGTTATATTTAGTATTTATTTATAATGTAGTGTTTGTCATTAAATTAATTTTGTTATTTGATATTTTCATTAATTGTAATTAGTATGATTTTAATCAACTCCAAGTACTCGCCAAACTCATACAAACCAATTTTTAGTAAAGGGGGATAGGATTAATTGAAACAAGTAGTTAGAACTATTAAAATTATATTGAACGAGTATTTTAGATAAAGTTGATGGAATAACATTAAAACATATGGAAGATGAACTTATGTAATTTTACTTCCAACTAAATTTCTTCCATCATTTATAACTTGGTTTTTAGTTTTCCATTACAACTGTGTGATATAATTTAAAAAAATTAGATTTATAGTATTAGATACTACATTATTGACTCAAGTTAATGCATTTAAAACATTTTAATTAATTGGCCTAGTTATTTAATTTTTGTTATTTTGTTTTACTATTTTATATTTTTTTATTTTTATTGTATGAAATAAATACTATTAATATTTTTATTGGACAATCAGGTAGTTTGAATGTACTTAAAGTAAAATATTATGTATTAATTTGCTGTTTAATTTGCATTAACTTGGTCAGTTAATTTATATTAACAAAAGTCAAAAAGTAAAAATTGTGTTAAACAAATTGTGTAAATATACTTTTTGGCTTGTACAATTTTTTTTTTTTTTTTAACACAATGTGCAATGTGCAATAATTTAAAATTTGTAGTATCACATTATTTATGTTTATCTATATATTAATACTACATACATTTTGTCCACGTTAATTATTAGTTTGTTGATTTTTAAGTGACACAAAAACACTTGATCAAAATAAAAAACATTTTATTAAAATTTTTGTTTTTCATATTATCTTTTTAAAAAATTTGATAAATATATATCTGTGTAACATTTACTATAAATATGGTTGATGCTCTTTTTATTTAAAATGATTAATGTATTTATTCAACGTCTATATTAATTGTACCACTGGTCTCTGTGTTTGGTATTTATTTACATTACTTTTGTAAATTAGTACTTAATTAATAATCTGTGATATACATCTATAGTGACCATATTAAATATCCTAATGAAGACTGTTCTCAATTCTATCATTAATTTGGCTGTTCTTTTGGTCAAACTTTTATTATTATTAGTGTTGTGTTTGTAGACTTGAAAAATGTTATGTTGAGCACAACCAAATCTTCTGTCTTCCAAAGCTGATTAAAATAGTTTGTTATTGTCCTTATTGTTAAACATTTTATAGCCCCAAAGAACGAAATTGCTAATTTTATCAAAAAATAAATAAATAAATAAATAGTTTTAGTTGTGTGACAACATTTAAAACTACTTCCAAGAAGATTGGGGAATATGAAGATTTGCATTTTGATGAATAGATTATTCAAGGTATATGAGTTTTGTGTACATTTCAATAATCCATAAGGACAACCAAAAGAATAGACCTCAAATATATGGGTTTTTAATTTAGGTATAAGACATGTGTATAAGAATAATAGATAAGTTTTTACCTTTTTTTAACATGTTATATTTGAGTATCTATTGGCTATTTTATAAAAATTAATAATTAAAAAACAGTCCCGTACTGTTTGCAGTGGAAATTCTAAAATTTCAGAATAAATTTGATTTAAAAGCTTGAGGTTTTTTATTGGTTATTGTTTCATACTTTTTTCATTCAAAATGCTACCTTATATTGTTATTAATATATTATAATTATATTAATAATTAATATAAGTTTTGTAGGTACATTCAATAATTATTGTAATTAATATATAATATAAAGTATTTTTTACTATGTTACATTCAAAATTAAAAAAAAAACATTGCTATAACATCAGATAACAATATTATTGTATTTATTTTATCTTTATAATATATTTTAAATTATTATTATAATAATTTATTCATATAAATAAAATAATAAAATTAAGTATGTAATTTTTTTACCTAAAATTTAATTTTTTTTTTAATTTTTAAATTTTTTTTACTATAGTAAAGTATTATTTTATAATTTAATGTCTATATTATTTATTAAGTTTACTTACTTTCCCATAAGGAGAATCTGAGTTAGTATTTAAATAGTAATTACCTTCTTTCCTGTAAATCAAGTTTATCGATTTCTTTATTTTATTCTTTAATAATATTATTGTAATTATTCATGTTTTACTTACGCCTTATCATATGGGGCTTTTCCTAGTTGTACCGCAAGCTCTGTATTATTTGAACAAGCTCCTGATGTATACTCATCGTATGATGGGCATGGTACAGCAACAAATGCATCACCTCTAGTTAAGGCTTCCGCATAATAATAATACGCTCTCCGATGACTACAAACAGCTTTAAATAAAAATAAACTTATAACATCAACATCACTTATTATAAATTAATAATATTACTTATATACAAATATTCGTATTTTTTTATGATCATTACCAGCATAATCAATTTTACATCCTGGTTGAGGCCAGGCACCACCATTTGGATAGAAATCCCTATGTCCGATACGTTTTTTAAATCCAAGAAATCCACCTGATGTATGCACGACGTCGACTAGTTTAGCTTGACTGGAATCAAGACGTTCCTCTGGGCCCGATGATGAAAACAAAACTCCTGCTGGATCTAGCCCTAAAAAAAATGTAAGTATTTTGAAAATTACCAATTCTTTTGATAGTATTATATTTTACCAGTAATATGTTTAACTTTTCCATATTTCAACTCATTGTTCGTTAGACCAACTACATGTGCTCCTAAAGAAAATCCTATTAAATGAAAATCTTCTGCCCGTGCATCAGTTGATGTAGATAAATGGTCAATAAAGGCTGCTAAATGTTTTGATACATGTTTAGTATTTTTTGCTGCAGTATTATACCAAGGTACGGCAGCTAACTCTGACCAATCAACAGTAAATATATTGTAATCGTTGTAGTTCAAAAATGCTGTAAATAAGGTTTTTAATATCGTGTATTTTATAATTGTGTAGTTATATTATTACCTTAGTGTATAAGTATATAAACAATTTAAAACATAAAACTAAAAATGAATAAATATAAAATAAGTAAAAAAAAATAAAATTTCAATTAAAATTTGCATGACCATCGAATAAAATAGATAACCACAGTCCATCAATGACAAACATATGCAAATAGACATCATATAAATGTTGGCTCAAAATTATTTAAAATTATTTTATTATTTTTTATGGTCAAACACAGTAAAAAATAATGGGTTGAGAAAAACAATATAAAATTTCATTAGAACAGCGGTTCCCAAACTGTGCACCGCGGTGCCCTAGGGGCACCGCGAACACTTTCTAAGAGCACCGTGGTTTACGGTTCATAACAAATAGTTTAAAATGGTTAGATTTTTTTTTCCATATTCTTTTCGTAAAAACGTTATAGCAAATAATGAAATATTTTCTATTGTATATTCGAACATCCTCATTTTAATATTTTTATGTAATAATTATAATAATTATAACAATAATTTTATTTATTTAATTTTTAGGTTTAAAAATTCATTAATTTATATAAAAGTTAAATTTTAATAAAATTAATAAAATTAGCTATCAATGAGTATTTTTTTGTCTTTTTATGTTATTCACAGCAGGGCACCATGGTTAAATTCAGTCCAAAAAAAGGCATCGCGGAAAAAAAAGTTTGGGAACCGCTGCATTAGAATATGATGCAATTTTTTCAATTCTCTATTCTTCCCAAAGTATATGGATTTATAATATTATTGTTTTTATAAAATATTAAAAAATAAATGATATATTATATACATGAGGTATAAGTTACTTACCATCTCTGAGTAATGGGAACATGAGAGAATCTTCAGCGCTATCACCAAATCCATGAACTAATACTTTTGATTTTCTTTGAGAGCGGAAATACTTAAATATTGGTAAACATTTTTTATCCATTGTTTGCATTTCAGCTCTTGTAGGATTGTCTCTATGTTATATCATGCATTTTATAAATATATTAATATATTTACATAAAATATGAATTATACATTGTATATGGTTAAATATCCAGGGCAGCATTTAGGGGTGGCTGCAGTTCAGGAGACCCACAAAATTGGTACTCACACAATTTTATGTTATAATGTTTATACATATTTAATTGAATAATACTGAAATTTATTTATACGTTTAAAATTTAATTTTTATCTAACTAATAATACATGTACCTATTTGCACTTATTGACAATAAATGGTGTTTTAGAATCTAGAGAAAAGTTCCTTACGTTTAATTGTAATTATTTTACATTATTATTTTTATAAAGCAAATACTTATGATTGTTTTTATAATTATTTATTATTAAATAAGTAGTTAATTGTTACTACTATTAAAATTTATATTAAATGTAATTTAATAAATACAAAAATGTGTTTTCTTGTTTATGTATAAGGCCACCTCACGTACCTAAATCCTCCCCTGCGAGTACCTATGTATCATAAGATCAATATTTATACTTTGAGAGGCTTATTGTAATATATTTATTCTCATATCTTAGAAACTCCAACATTAAAAAGCGCAATTTCACAACATGTTTTGTTATGACGTAAAAACATTCAGTATAGACTTGAACTTCAGCCCTCAGATTTCAAACACTATTTACGCCTACGCCTTAATTAAAATCATATTATATTACTGGAAATTGGATCAAAATATACGTTTATTGACTGGAAATCAAGTTTTATAAATATTGTTTTCACTATAACGTTTAATAAGTATTACAATTATTAATTTTTTCTAAATGTTTTAATTTTTTTTTATTTGATAATGTTATTGTATAAGCTATACAAAATATACAAAAATCCAAAATTATTATTAATTACTACCGATAAAAATAAAAAACATACCTACAATTATATACTAGTACTTTATTGATAAAGAAAAAATGCAATTGTTGTATTAAGTAATCGTTTTACGGTAGGGGAGTCTGGACCTCCCCAGATCCCGAATTTAGGTTGTGATATATTTTTCACTCGGGAAGCTTGAGATTAAAATGCTAAATATTTTTCTTTTATATAACAATTATATTTTAAGTAATAAATTATTAATGGATTAAAAATGTTTGTGTCTTAATAAGATAATTTCAAAAGATCCTCACCCCCAGAAAAATTCTAAAAACCGCCACTGATCGCATTATGAACTATAAATTAATACATTCAGTTTTATCATAGAATAATAGTATAGGTAATAAGAAAAATGAATTTATGATTTAACTTACTAAATAGGCAAGGCCGTAACTGGGGTGGGTCTAGGGGTCCGGCCCCCCCCCCCCCCCCCGAAATTTTCAAAAGTAGAAACATTTTAGCGGTGAATATAGTTTATTAACTATAAATTGTATTAAATAATAATGTTAGACCCGAAATTTTTTTCCAGTTACGGCCTTGTAAATAGGTACAGTAATATGTATCTATATACTACTTACACCCATCAATAATCAATCATATTGTTCATATGTGTAAGTAAATTTAATAATACCCAATGGATTGTGTATAATTTGTAAGTTGTAGCACAAAATACTATTTCTAACATATAGTTATAATTCAGATGTTTTGTACTTCACTACGTAAAGAAAATTGGTATTTTTAATTAATATGTAAAATATTAAATTTGATTAAGTATTGTGTCCCACAGACTCCATGACCCTCAGATTCACTGCACATTACTATAACGGTGAAATTAAATAATTATTTTATTTATTTATTTTACCTACCTAGTACTAAGTTTATTGTATTTAAGATGCATGATAAACTTGTGGAATGTACCTTGTGTATAAATAAAATTTAATATTTTCAATAAGCGGTAGCAGGTCTCCTTTGTCTTCTCCGTTATTTTTTTCCAATCCTGATAGAATAGCCAATTGCGGATCACCTCGTCCATTTGGCAATAACATCCACTTTATGTCCTCATCGACTCGATCATCAGTGATTTTTTCGTGAACTTGGTAGTTTTTAAGAGTTTTCTGCGCACAGAATATAATGTTATTTACTTAATTTTACCGAACTATTTAATTGCAGTTAATTATTTTTTATAATACCAGTTGACTGTATGGAAGAAACATAAATAGTATTAAAAAAAACATTGTTCTTGAATTTTTATTTGTGTTATAATACCAACAATGAAATAATGAATTGTATAGTCTTCGGGTGAAAAGCAATTGCTTATACCGTCAGTACTTTTTATTGTATGTAAACGATTTATATAGGTACTATACCTATAGCTATAGGACTATAAAAGCTATAGATACGGTTACCCTCTTTTATTTTTAACATTTGGCATACATATTTTATTATTTAAATACGTTTGGTATGTAGTATATATATTTATATATTTATTTAAATTGTTTTATAAGTTTCTAGGTGATTTATTGTAAGTTGTGATTCTAAGAAATAGGTAAAGATAATAATATTATTTTGTATGTACATAATCGTGTTCAGAATTAAATGTTTTGTTTGTGACCTGTTTATAAATTGAAAATTAACATATTGATACGAAAAAACCAAATATATTAAATGCACTTGGAGGTCGCTTTGTAAATTAGGTATGGCACACCGATTTAAATAAGCGTGAAAGATACTTAGGTATTAAGTGTAATGTATATCAGTGGTTCCCAATTGGTGATCCCCGGACCCCCAGGTGTCCGCTCGTTGATTTTATGGGGTCCATGGTTATGTATTACTGTGATGATTTTTTTATTTTATTTTAATGCAATTAATATATATATTTAACAATTTTACAAAAAGGTTTTTCAAATTAAAATAAATCATACATTTTTTTTTCATTTTCATAATTAAATAAAATTTAAAAGTATTTACAAAAAAGGGGTACCCGGACCAATTTTAAGTTATAACTAGGGGTCCGTATAACTAGGGCTTCATACTAATTGGGAACCACTAATGTATATTATATATGTTAATGTGTACATGATGATAATACATTTAGGTGGCTATTTTTAATTTAAGTATAAACGTTTTATATATTAAATTGATTATAATTTGTGCACAGCATAATTTTGTATGACGGATAGGTACCTCTCAAACGCAGATTGAGTCACAGATGTCACAGAATAGTTTTGCAAAGAATTTTTTTAAACTAATGGAAAATACTGACAAAATACAATTATAATATTAATAAATTAATTCAAAATATACAGATAATAATTAAAGTAATTTTTAATATTAAAGCCAAAAAAAAAAACTAACCATATAACTATGTATATATTATAAATTATTTATTTATTTTATAATATTATTTTTTTTTTAAATTATATTTTTTTTATGGATTTAATAGTTACAAGTTTTTATGTAAGTTCTTATCACTTCATTTTTTCAATCAAATCAGATTCTATGCATAAAATTGATAAATTGGACATTTTTTCTTGTATTAATGACGATCTTAAATAATTTTTTGAGGCTATTTTATTTATGCCGCCCCACTAAATTTGTCGTCCTGGAGCAAATGCTCCTTTTGCACCTAGGTTGATCCGGCCCTGCAAAGAATTGCCGACTTTTTAAAATTTCTTAGTGGGGCATTTGCCATAATCTGCCCCCCCCCCTCAAATGACGCTCCTGCTATTACGCAAATAAAGAAAAAAAACTATTTGTGATTAATTTGTATAACTTAATTATTTGTTAAATAAAAATAACAATGTATAACTTGAAACTTACTTTATTAATTTATAAGTATTGTATTACATACATTACTAATTCTCAATCCCTTTCCTTCAAGGGCTAACCTCCATTCATCCAATCTATAATTAACTTTTTCCAAATTTTCTCCTACCAAAACTATATCATCAGCAAGCATTATACCGCATAATATTTCGCCTTGTAGTATTTCGTAACTTTATCCATTACCACAGAGAACAAATAAGGACTTAGAGAGCCGACTCCTAATGCACACCAACTCCTACGTTAAAATCTTCTGTTGCTTCACAAAAACTCTTTACATGAGTTCTCAAGCCTTCATACACATCCTGAATCAAATTTACATATATTTTTGGGACCACCTTTCTTATTAATAACTTTATTTAAAACTTCTCTGGGTACTCTGTCATGCGCCTTTTCTAAATATATAACACCATGCATAATTTATTCTCCTTTTCCCTAAATTTCTCTACTAGATGTCTTAACACAAAATAATGACTCCATTGTTAATTTTTCTGGCATAAACCCAAACTGATTTTTTGATATTGATTAGTATACTGATATTTTCCCAAATCTTCATACTATGACTTATCAGCTTTATTCCTTTATAGTTCCCACATGTCTATACGTCTCATTTGCCTTAAAATATTGGTACAATAAAACTTTTTCTCTAATCTTTTAGAATTTTTCCCTCCATTTAACACTTTATTAAAAATATCTAACAATCATTCAATACTTATATCTCTAAAATTGTCCACACCTCTACAGACATTCCATCTGGTCTTACCGCTATTTTATTTTTCATCTATTTTTTCGGAATCTTCATATTCTCTTAATCCAATCAATCCTTCATTCCATAAAATATTCTCTAAAAATTCTTTTAGGTACTCCTCTTTCAGTAATATCACAAAATATTCTTTCCATTTCTTTTTCACATCTTCATCATTTTTTAACACCCTGTTATTCTAATTATTTATATACCAATCATTTTAAAAGTCTCTGGATCGTTTTTCTCTAACCTTAGCCTGTCTATACATTTATTTTTCTCTTTCCAGTGTTCCTAATCTTTTATATAAATCATCATACCTATTAAGCTTTGCTTTGCTTACTTCACTCTTCACTATTTTACATATATTTTTGTACTCTATCCAATCTTCTTTCTTCCTGATTTTCTACCATAACTTAATATGCTTTTCTTATTTGCGACTACTCTCTGAATCTCCTTATCCCACTACCACGTTTCTTTATTTTCTGGCATGCTACTTTTGGTTTCACCAACAATATCTTTTGCTATATTCATAACTCAAGTTGCCATTCTTTTCCAAATCTCGTTTATATTTCACACAAAATTCTACAGCTTTTTCTTTTGCTTTCTTTATAAACTCCTTTACTTCATTTCCTATAAATTTGTACCACCAAATTACAGGAATTACTTTAAAATCTTTTACTATTTTTATACTTTCTCTTCCACATAAAATAATCAATCTGCGACCTGTTTCTTCCACTTTTATATTTTGTATAATGCTCTTTTCGTTTCTTAAAATATGTATTAATTATTGCAAGTTCATAAGCTAATGAAAAATCCAAAACTTTTTTTCCAACCTCATTCTTCTTGCTAAATTCATACCCTCCACTCATTCTTTCATATTTTACTATTTTACTACCTACATATCCATTCATATTACTACCAATCACAGTATCTTCATTTCCTGGTATTCCTTATATCACTTTATCCATCTCTCGCCAAAACTCTTCTTTTTCCCTTTCTTCATCCTACTTGTAGTGTATACGCACTTATTACGTTTAATGCTTTTTCTTCAAATACCAATTTTGCCTTAATAAATTCTATCACTTTTTCTTCCTACTTCGACTACCTTACTTTTCATCTTCTCATCCAATATTACCCCAACCTCATTCCTATCACCAGTCCTACCTGAATATATTATTTTATAGCCCACTTTTATTTCTTTTACTTTCTTTCATTACCACTTAGTTTCCTGAACACAAAAAATATTAACTTTCTTCCTCTTCAATACTTTAATATTTGTTTTGCACAAAATAACGATTTTTTTTTTTCATTCAATCGTCGACTGCAACTCAAAAGTAGGTAAGACTATGAATATTTTTCATATTTTAAATGTGTTTACAGTCGTGTCAGATAAGTTGAGGCAGCGGCAGCGCACAGTGTTTAAAATCGAAAAAAGCTGGTCGAAATTAATAATTCATAAATTTTATACCATAAAAATCAAAAAGTATCGGATCATGATGTTTAAACGCCCTATTACTCAAATTTGTTATCAGTTTTAAAATGCACCTCTTTTTTGGGGAGTTGAAGGGGTTAATAGAACCAAAGTTTGATATAATTTTATATTTATTATTAAAAAAAAAAAAAAAAATATTTTTGTAGAAAAATTTACTAAACTTTTAGTATATTATATAATCAAATTAATAGTTAAAAAAATAATTATGATTACAATGTTTGATTTGTGTAGAAGAACTATACTTTAACTGTCCATTTACAAAGTGTCTTCTTTCTCATCTTCGTCAGAACTACTATGTGAACTGTTTACTTCTTCAAATAATTCTTTTACTTCATTGGGAAAGCACTTATTTCTTCCATTCACTATGTGAAGTTCACTTACCTTCGGATCTGACGATAACAACAACCTATTAAATAGATCTCTGTTTCTATTCGAGACGATTTTCTCGTAAAATGTTCTCTATATTTTTTTATATTTTTGTTCCTAGATTCTTGGGCTTCTTCACTTAACTGGCCAATAGGTAAAAAAAATGAAGCTACTATGTATGGTCTATGAATTAATATTTTATGTACACTGGGAGGCATGTAAAAACCATTCATATAAGTGTACATATAACTGAACAGTACTCCAACAATTATCTTCTAATTTCTTTACGTTTAATTGTTGTCCACTTCATAAACACTGAAAAATAACCCCAAAACGAATAATTAATGTTTCGTCAATACCGGTAATTTCAGCTGATGTTTTGTAGTTCTTGAAAAATCTTCAAGCAGTGTTCCCATCATTACTACTCCTAAAACCTGGCTTGGGGAAGTCGACCAACAAACCTAATTTCTTTTTAAAATCATTTTGAATTTGTTTTTTATTTTTGGCCAACAATTGATCAGTGCCGTTTTTTTTATTAACCTACAAAAATACAATAGTAATAATTTAATATATTTGTTATGAAGTTAATTTAATTATAATAATTACTTTCCACTGTTTAAAGTCTAATCTATATGACACGTGGAGCAGACATTCAAAACATCTTATATATGCATACAATGTAGATAATCCAAATCTGTAAAATAATAAAATACTACACAATTACTTTTAAATTGAAGCTGTATAACTACCTATAATTTGCTCGATTTACAACAACATTTTTCATTAGTTCTAACTTATTCATTTGCGAAATATTTAAGTTGCAAATATAACATTTCATCGATGAAGTCTCTGTCACTGCATTACATATCTTACCATCAATCATTGTAAAGTCCATCGAAAACTTAACTGCGCCTTTATCATGTATATAAGGAGTGAGTTGACTAATTTGCTGACTTATATAATTTTCCTCGTTTAGTGACAATTCAGTAGTTTTTTTATCATATTACAGTCGAATTGGTCTACAATATCTAATTGAAGAGCACGCAGGTTTTTGCCATATAACATGGTTATCAACTTCATTGGCTAAACATATTGGTACCATAAAAGTTACAAACAAACTACTATCACTTGAACCACTTAAAGTACTTTGTTTATACTCTGAAAATCCAGAGCTACCGTCGAATCCCCATTTACATTTCAAAATATAATTGCCAGTCTTCAACTCATTAGAAATATTTACAAGTAGTCTCTTAGCGGTATGATTAAGTAGGGCTTGTAATTTTACCTCACATATTTCTTCTGTAATTGATATTTCATCAGGATAAGAATCATTTTTCGCAGCTAACACTTTATTATACGCAGGATAAATGTCATGGTTGAGTTTTAATGCTTGCTTTCGAAGAAGTTTGTACTGGTGGTGTACTGATAATGATGCAGAAATTATCAATCCAAGAGCTTCATCTGTCGTAATTTGTGTGGCCTCTTGTTGACGTTTATGTGCTTGCCAAGCATGGCGTATTTTTTTACCTCTAGTGGGGATAGTATTATATATTCCATTATAATTTTTGCACTGTTTTCATTGCCATCTTTTCTTTAATTCATTAATGCACTAAACATCAACTGTGATGTACTAAAACATGAACATATTATCACATTTACTCATTGTGTTTTGTTAATACAGATTGTAAATTTTCAAATAAAAAAAAAAAAAAAAAAACTTTTTGGTTTATCATAACATAAGAATTTACTTAATAATGATTTAAAAACAGGGAAAACTAATCGAAAAAGTTTACATCAGCGTACTTTTTTAAATTCAAATAATATTTTTTCCAATAAAAATTTTTTTGTATCGAAAATTGTATACATAGTACAATTTAACAAATTATAATCTACAATGTTTCCACTCTTTTATAAAAAAAAAAAATTATAAAATTTGATTTTCGGCCTACTTTTTTCGATTTTAAAACACTGTGCAGCGGCGCTTTTCATTAAGTGTAGCCCCCAAACTAGTTACTGGCAGTGTGGTGCAAAGGTCACACAGTTGGCTATGACTCGCGGTCATCAGTTCAAACCCGGTATATTTCGACCGCACGGCGCACTTCAATCGCATCAACAATTTGTTTATTATATATGTATAAAAATAAATGACTCGGCTGACCAATGACAATATTAATTATTAATAGATATGGACATTATGGAATATACTATAATATAGATGGATATTTACTCATTCGTGTCAGTATTGGGTTCGTGTCAGTGGCGACACTAGAACCGTATGATGGGCGAGGCAGATAATTTCAAAATGTAAACCCACCATAGAGCTATGGAAAATAATTTTCCATCAAAAAAATTTAAAATCTTTAAGGTTCTGTTATAATAATTCATCGGTAGAGCGCGTCAAAGCAAATGTCAATATATCACTAAACGCAGAAAATTGTATAAAATTAATTTTATATTATGTTTTATAAAATTAAATCTAGTCTTGTGTCTTTGAGTAATGGAAATTTTTCATAGAATTTTTCATCATTTTTTGATAAAGTATTTATTAACTCCTTTTCAATGGAAATTTTAGCTAAGAATAATAATTTTTCTTCTATCATAGAATTTCTTAGATAACTTAGTCAAAACAAGACAAAATAATTTATATGCTTCCCTTAATAACCCAGACTCTTCAAACTCTTTTAATAATTGCACACATTGTTGAATACCCTTTGATTATGAAATTGCTCATCAAAGTAAATAACTGACAGTTAATTTTTCAATTGATCTGTATCAAATATTTCTTTATAAATTGAAGATAAACAATAAAATCCTTCGTTAGGAAAAACAGTTTGAAATGATTTAAGTTTGGAAGTATCAACTAAAAATAAAAATTTTAATTTTTTTAAGTCTTGGAAACGGTCAGTCAATCGACATAATATTATCCAACATTTCAAATTGTAACATTTTATACTTATTTAGAATTTCAGTATCTGATAACCTTTCTGACCGTTTAAAAAAATTATAGTTTTTTGCTTCGTTCTAAAAATAAATTGACTGATCATCATTTCTTAAAGATTTTATTTTATTGATAGCTGAATAGACTTATTCAACACAATAAGCCACATCTAGTTATTTAAGTCGTAAAACTGAATATAATGTATTAGTTACATTAAATATTTATCTATACACCATTATGAAAAATACAAATTCAAATTTTTTAAAGCTATTTATGAAACCTTAAGTTCCATTTATAGATTCCATTCCTGACTCAGGATTATCTCTAATACATACCAATACTTTTAATAACTTATCTAAATTTAAAACAACAAAATTTAAAATTTTTGACCGTGTGCACCAACAAGTCTCATTAGCTGTTGGTATACGCTTGCCAATAATTGTATCTAAAACAAAAGTTCGTTTAGGAAACTTTTTAAAAAATACAGAAATTCCTAAAAGGGTGGCAAAAAATATTCGAGATTGAGGCACACAATAACCTTGCTGTAAAACTAGATTTAACCGATGTGCACAACAATGAGTAAATAGAGCATTTAGTGCTTCATCTCTAATTCTTTTTTGAAGAACATTAACATGGCCAGCCATAACGCTGGCCCCGTCATAACATTGAGCTATCAACTTAGATCTAAAAATATATGGACCTAATACACTAGTGATTAAATTAAAAAGAGATTCAGAAGTTTTGCTACTACTTACATCATGGAAACTTAAAAAACTCTCCTTTAACTCACCAGTTCTTTTATATATCTTAAAGTAATTGCACATTGGGATTTTTCCATAAATAATAAATATTAAAATATATTGCGTATTATGTATTTTATTGATAAAACTATAAATACAACCTTAAAACTAAGATCTAAAAAAGAAAATATATTAGCCTCAAATTGTTTTTGTATAGTATTATAATAATATTTTATGTTCTAATAAAATTAAGACTTACAAAGGTCAAACTAATTTAATTTTAGATTAATAACTTTTCTCGATGACCATTAACACGAACGTTTCTAAGTGTGCTCATTGTACTTCTTAGTCGGTTTTTTATATATTTTAATATTAAAAATGATCTTTCACGTGCAACTTGTGTTACAGGTAATTTGTATATTATATATATATATATATGTAATAAGAACTGGTATGCCATCGTCAAAGTTAGATATGTATTCGAAAATAAACTATATTTAGTTAAGGCCTTGTAACAACAAAGAAGACAGTTTTGACAACTTGTGCATTATTTTATTACATATGAATTTGAATCTTCATTATCTTCAGTATCTTCTCCATCTTCATAATATTTCATATTATATTCGTCATTAATTGATTTTTTTTTAAACTTTCCATGCGGTAGAAAAATGTAATAATTCTTCACATTAACTTCTTTTAATTTTATCTACATCATTGTCTCCTTCAATAAATGATTGAAGTTTCGAAGATAATGTAGATAAAACATCATTCGGCATTTCATTTTTGAATGTCTCAAAATTGTTAGGCGATAAAAGAGAAAGATCAAAGTACAATGCATTAATTTTTTAAAAAATCTTATAGTCATACTTTGTATAATAGCATATTATTATATACTTCAACTTCAAATTTTTTTGCAGCATTAATGATTGGTTCTTCTTCTTTTTCATAATTGCCCATCCTTTTTTTTCTTCTTACACATTTATTTTCAAACTGGTCTTGAATATCATACATTTCTAAATCCTCCATAATTTTTTCATCGTCAGTATTTTCAGTCTCTAGATCAATTAAGTGTTTTGCCTCTTCTATGTACTTATCACATGTAATTTTTGTATTTTTCATATCTCGTTGGAGTTTCTTTATTTGTTCTAAAGTTCCTTCGACCATTTGTTGACATTTTAATAAATCTAAACCACTTGTTTATAAATATCTGGATAAGACGCCTGTTATGGAAAATAAACATGTGCAATGAGAATATTTTCATACTTCAATAATGAAGATAATATATCTAATATATCAGGTTTAAAACTTCCATTATTGGATATTTTAGATAGAGCATTAATCAACTCGGTATACAAAACATTTTAAAATTTATCATAATTATCAAACATTCTTACAAAAATATGAATCCAATTTCACGCATTTTTTTTTCCACTCAATATTAATAATTTTTTATTTTTTTCCCAATCTCTTTCAGCACCACCCTTTTTTATTATTATCATTCATTTCGAAAAGAAATATGAAATTAATAAGATATTTAAAACAAACCTTATTAATACGTATGAAATATAAATATATAGGTACTCAACTAGTCCATCATACTGTATACTTAAACAATTACTGTAACACTGTAACAATATTTTGGTAATCTTGTTTTAGTGCTGATATCAGGTGCGTAGTCAGGGAGTGTGTTACAGGTGTAGTAACACCACCCTCTCAGCCGTGTATACTTAATATATTTTATCAAGATAAAGATGCATTATAAGCCGTGATTTACACTTATTTATCAAAATGAAATATATATTACGATAACAATAATGTAAAGTACTAAAGCCGGGACCCGGCATTAATTAGTAATTACTAGGCTTAGGGACTTATAGCTCTAAAAAATACACGTATATGCATGCAAATATGCTTCTAAAATCATTAAAATATGCATTACAATATACATTAATATGCATTTATATGCATTAAAAAAAAAATGACCACATAGTACACAAAATAAAATGTGTTCATCGGATCGGATGTAAATGTATCTTTAAACTCCGAAACAAAACTTTGTAGTCAGCTACTCGTAGACTGTTGTACTTTCGGCATTACATAACAATAAATATTTCCTACTGTTCATCAACTTTTAAAAATATTGATTACTTTACCAGTAACCACTGCAAGCAGTGAAAGATCTTTTTCATCTTTAGACGCTTAAAACATATTTCAGGAACACAACTGATGAAAATCGGTTGAACGGCTTAGCAGTTATGAATAATTATCAGGATCTAGTCGTAACCACCGACGAAATAATCGATACTATAGCTTTAAAAAGTAGACGCATTAAGTTAATTTAATTAAAAATATTTTTATTTTTTTTATTAATTATAATAATATATATATGAAAAATTTAAATATACGTAAAGTAATCAATTTCGTGTGCATAATTTTGTCAATTAATTTTGAATAACACCCTCTTTTAAAAATTTCTAACTACGCGCCTGGCTGATATCATGGCGATAATATATAATATAACTTATTAGATGAAGAGGCAGTGTCGTGCCTAGCATAATCCGCACCCGGTGCCAAGAATAATTTCTAGTGCCCTCACCCCCCTACCAAATATTTTTATACTTATAAAAAGTCTACATAACATTATTGGAGAGCCGGAGACAGATTCGTCAGATTTACCTTATTTTTCACATTAAACATTTTTGTCAACATGTATAATCTACAAACACTTCTAAAGATGATAATATGTAAACAGAGTAAACCTTTAACATAATTAATATGTTGAATTTTCATTAATATTACTTAAGTAGATTATAAAAATGCGTTTGGCGCCCCGTTGGTCAATGGCGCGTATACATGCACCTCTCGCACCCCCCTAGGTACGGCCCAGTTAAGAGGACGCCACAACACCAAAAAACACGTACAAAGACGTGTTTATGCGTTTCAATATTACGGCTTATTGAGTGGTTTTAGAGAAAAAAACTTAGTTAATACGTCGTCCGCCCCAATAGTTATTTTTATATTTGATTGCTGTCTTCTTATCTTACCCGATTCCCGGTACACCAATAAATCCCGATACTGTTTATGGTGATTATCACTTATCGACCATATATTATATTATCGACTATATTCATGCAAACGTAAGAATTAGATATAAATATATAAAAGAAACTATAGATAATTCTTGCATTATGCATTATTTTCCTATCTTTTAATTCTATTTACACTTCAGGCTAGCAGGCCATTTAGCTTCTAGGTCACCGGTAGTGGCGTAGCCAGGATTTTTAAATGAGAGGGGCTAATCACTTTTTTGGATAAGTAAGGTAAAAGAGGATATGAGAATTCACCCTTAACTCCCCCACCAGTTATTCGTTAATCGTCAAAATTTAGTTAATACCAAAGGTTTAAAATACTTAAATAAAAATAGTAGTATACTAGTTTAGTACATAGATCCATTTACATATAAACACGGCCCATGGAGGGGGCTATAGCCCCTTTGGCTACGCCACTGGTCACCGGGATTTTTCCCGGTGAACCACTCCGCCCCTATATGTACTTCCTTTTTCTTAACAATAATTAGGTGAGGCTGAGCCTCACATGCTTCCCTTGACGCGCCGCCACTGGTTCGTGTTTTTGTACTGAAAAAGTACGCTATAAAATAAGTAGGTTTTTTATAATGAATTCAAAAATTAAAAATCGTAAAGCTCACAGTCAAGCTGGGGAAATAATTTGGAATTAATATCGTAAAATAATTTTTGTAACAATTATTGGTTTATTGATGTGTTTTCGGTAATAATATTGAAATACGGAAAACCATAGGTTTTCCGTTATCGTGCCGCCGCCGTCGTCTCAATTTATCTGGCAACGACTGTACCATAATATGGTATAACTATAATATTATTAGGGAACGGATTTATATGTAATGAAAATACATAAATATGTACATATGTATGTAAGTATAATTTATAAAATATGTACTAAAACCATCCAAATATGTAGGAAAAAAATGTAATTAAAAAAAAAAAAATTATAATTATTAAATTATCAAAATGATTTGTTGCATTGAATTATTACAATATATTTTAAATTATCAAATATTAAATGTCGCCTATTAGATCTGAAAATATTTTTAAAACGGCTAAATGATCGTTCCACATCAACCTACGTCGGTTGATTTAAGCATATTTGAAGGGCATAATATTAGAAGGCGATAATTCCAAATTTTTAGAAGGGCCACTCATTATGTCATTGATTGATTTAAAATCAATATGGCCTGAAATTTTTTTCTGTAAAAACATGAATTTTCTTTTTTACTACTTCACCTATTGGTCCGTTTACGAGTTTTCATTTTGCAATCGTTGATTCGACAATTTGCATACTTTCATTCAAGGACATATTTTTGTTTCTAATTTTGTAAATGTATGTGCAATAAAACTAAAATTCACTGAGATGAAAATTAAATTAGTTTTCAATGTTTCATTTTGCATAATATTTTGAGCTTTTCTTATAGCGATAGAAGTTCTGGATCTAAATTTGAAATAATTTCTTGTATTTTTGTACGAAGAAGACGTATGAATGATGAAATAATAAAATATGTTTAAAATTATTTACAAATTAGTGAAATATGTAAAAATATGTAATTATACCAAAATATGTAAAAATATGTAAAATAAAAGTAGCATCATATTAATAGGATTGATTTAAATCATGAACATTTCTTCTCAAATTTTAAAAATCTCGTTTTAATAAAAATATGTATTTACGTATAAATCTGTTCCCTAAATATTATTATGAAGATGGACAAAAAGTTTGAAACATCGATATATCGATGTATCTATATTTGAAACATCGATGTTGGTTATCGATATTTTCGACAAAAACATCGATGTTTTAGAAATATCAATACTTCAAAATATCGATATTTACCTTAATAAGTATTAAGAAAAATTGTATCTATGTTATATATATATGTATGTTATGTATCAGTGGCGTATTTAGGAATTTTGCTAGGGGGGGGGGGGGATGAAATATATAATAATACATCCTAACACCCATAAATTCGTACATAATATACATTTTTAAAATCCCCTAACTTGTTACCTATTGAGGTTAGTGTGGATCAAGGCAAAATAAGAATTAATCTTTATAATTACCTCATCATTTTCCAAACAAATTTTTTTATTTGTACTAAAATAAGAAAATAAAGTTTTTTTTTGTTTTTGAGTATTACTCATATTGTCTTAAAACTTCACAGTTACAACTTACAAGACGCAAAAAATAAAGTCGAACAATAGTCAATTCGGCAGTAAGTCAGTACTCGGAATGGCGCGGCGTCGCTATCCGTCAACGTCCAACGACCGTACATATCTACTTTTAACGAATCACGATATACGATAAAATATATATATATATAGCTATACATTAGCCATAAATCTACTAGTAACAAATTTTCTAAAAATAAACCCGCCCGGCCGCCCTATGGTTAATCCACGGTCTTCATGGTCATTTTGTTTTGTTTACCGATTGCTTATCGGGTTTATTATAAACACTCTTGCATGAAAAATAATTCGCAGAAACGTACAAAATACAGTACACCATAATATAGGTATAGTTTTTGTTGCCTGATAGTCGTACATGCCGCCAACGATAAACGATTAGTGGCGATTAGTATATCAGACTATCAGAGCGGTACAATTATCACGACTAGAACATTTAGAAAACAGAAAACATACATGCTTGAAAGTAATATCATATTAAGAATATTAGAGAAAATGAGACAACTTATAGCTACCTAGGAAAAAAAAAGGTCAAGGGGGGGATCTATCCCCCATATCCCCCCCCCGTAAATACGCCACTGTTATGTATAAATTGTAAGTGTTTAAATAAATACGTTATTTAAACATCGAACTTCGGATTTTATTTTTTTTCAATACATCGCAATAAAAACATCGATGTAGGGTTTCGATATATCGAACGAAAACATTGATGTTTTTAAAAAAACGATGTATTTTGCCCATCTCTACCATATTAAGTTCTTGTTAACTATTTAACATACTTATAAAAATAAATTTGCTATTATTTTCATAGTTGGAAAGAAGAATATCAAAATTTTCAAAAACGTATTGCGAAGTGGACCACGTCGAAATGGCTAGAAATCATAAGAAAAATTATACTGGTCGGTATAATTTAAAATACACAGAACAAAATGTATCACTGAAAATCAAAGTTGTTAATTTGAAACAATTAGCATTTCAAAAAGCAACAAAAAAGTTTGGCATTCCACGCCCAATTTTAAATAGAAAAATAAAAGGAACTCGTGCTTTAAATTACCTTGGTCAAAAAGTATTGAATGACGATGAAGAATTTAAGTTATGTGATGGTCTTTTGTTGTGTGCACAACGGGGATTTCCTATGTCAAGAAAATATTTGAGGCTAATGATTGGATAGGTGTTGATTTTGTTATAATTTTAAGCTACCTACCTTTATTGTTAACTGTTTAATTAGGTTCCAATCAGGAAGATAAAGTAGTAAGTTAACTACTTTTTATTTTTATTATTTATAATTTGTTGTATTCATTATACTAAGAAAGGTATCTAAAAATATGAATTTTTTTTTAACATTAAAACAAATTACTCAAATTGACAAATAAACAAATAAACTTTTATGCTCAACATTTGTCTAATTATTTTTTAAAAATGTAATTTAGTATTCCACTTCAAAAACTATAACTATAACCTTATCTTTTTATAGAATCGATTGAAGTGCTTTTAATAAAAAACAAATGCCTGGTCCACTTGTCCCATATATCTAGGTAAAGTGGACCAGTGGCGAATACAGAATGATTTTATGGGGATGGATACAGGAATAAAAATATGTCTACAACATAATATTATTATCTATATGTATATTTTAAAATTTATTTCATAACATTTACATTTAAACATTTACTTTTTGTATTTTTTTAACATAGGTAAAAAAAGAAGAATCAATTTTACCCGGTGGCTTTTTATCACTTTCCAATTGAGCCTAAAATTATTGAATTATAAAACACAAATCATATTTTATATCTACTAGTTATAATATAATATACTATACTGAAGATAATATAATATTCGAAAAAAATTATTTAGTATTATAAAATAAATTTAAATTTAAATTTTTAATTAATTTTATTAACAATTACCATTTTAATTTCGTGAAACGAAGACTATAAATGTAAGACGTTAACTTGTTCATACAACTTCTTAGAAAAGAAAGAAAAAAATTTAATACATAATTACAATATTTCCAAGATCAAAATAATAGTACTTATTGATTGTGATTAATACCTAAAATATATATTTATAAAACTAATATATGCTCTTCTAATCTATAATATACAACAACAATATTTATGATCATCCGTATTATAGAGAACGTATATTACCTGTATATAATATTACATTTTCATATTTGGATACTGGTTAATTGATTAATATTAAACGCAACAGATCTGTTGATATCAATTGTAACAAAACGCAAGAAATTATTAAAAATAACGTTAAAAAAAAAGGCAAGGGGGTGGTTTGAACCCCTAAAACCACCCCCGTGGATACGCCACTGAAGGGGACCACTTTTTAGCACAAAAAAAAGATTTCAAAAAATGAAAAAAGAAAAAATTTTATTAAATCTAGCATACATATGTATAGATTATATATTCAAAGTTTCAATCATTTTGATCCATTAGATTCTTCGGAATCTTAAGAAATATACCAAAAACTGGTTCACTTCATCCAATTTTACGGTACTCTTTGACAACATTTTTATACCGGCTGTCAATCTGGCGCAACCTTATTTAGTCGTCTCTTATGGCACATCCAGACGGAGCAGCATTTGCCTCGCGGCATGAGTGTGAATACATGAATACATTCTCTATGGCTTTTTTTGATACCGCACGGCATAATTTCCGATCGGTCTAGTAAGCAGTCTACATCAAAGGAAAGCCGCGTGGCTTGCGCGGCTCGCCTATGCCGTGTGTGTGTGTTTTAAGTAAATAGTAACAGAACAAACTTTTTTCACTCAGATAAAACTGATTTTTGTGGTAATCTCCAGAAGACACAATTTTTATTTTATCAAAATGTCGGTACTGAAGATTCTCTGTTTTTAAAAATACAAAGATCAATAATGATTTTTCAAAAAATTTTAATTTCATGTTTTTTAAGATTCAAAAATATAGATTACTTGCTGATATCATGCACTTCGTTGCCCATTAAAAATGACACAATTTATGAACAATATATTATTATTATAGCTTTAAAACAAATCGGGAAATAAATGCCGCACCGTGTGGACGTGTATTTGCCGCGCGGCACGGGGTCGACGGAGACCTCGCAGTAAAAGCTGCTCCGTATGGACGCGCCTTTACGACCTATTGAGGAACCGTGGAAGTATTCTAATTCCCTTTCACTGGGGGAATTTTTAGATTTTTATAGTCAATTATAATCGGTTATTATGCAGTCTGTAATTATTAAAAATATTTGTTATAAAAAAAAAATTTTCACAGCTTTTCGTGTTGAGAAGTGTGTCTATTAGCGATTAAATAATTAACGGAGCACATCGAACGTTGTGCTCCAGGCAGTGGCGTATATAGGGGGGGTTAGGGGTTCAACCCCCCCCGAAAATTTATGGTTATTACGACCCACGTGTGCATTTCTTTAATCTATGTATTAATTAAAACCAAACTGTC